>NW_010524131.1:0-13832 GCF_000687285.1 Phaethon lepturus
AATGATTCTGTGAGGGTTATGGCTGGAGAATCACGGGGTTACAGCAGTTGTGGCCATTGCTGCAGGCAAGCAGAATTGCTGCTTCACTGCCCTGGACCAGGCAATCTGGAGGAGATTTTCCCCAAGAGAAGTTTAAAATTAGCGAAGAAGTATTTTACTTGTATTTCAAGCAGTAAAACCCAGTTGCCCAGTGTTTGTTCTGTTCAGAGCCCAGAACTCTTTGTTCTTCTCAAGTGTATTAAGCTATTAAATTGTATGAACTGTATCAAAGCTTGTTGATAAAGTTGAAGCCAGGCTGAAATGTTGGTGTCCAGAGGTAATCTGGCTGTTTTCCCTTAGACCATCCCAGCATGGAGTTTTGAAGCTGGGGACAGCTGGGGCAGGAATACCACCATGCGGTGCTCAGCTGGAGCTGGCCACTCCAATGACCATCACTGGCAACAGACTCTACTCGGGGAACAATAATTTTGATTTATTGCCAACTAAAATAGAGTTGGGTAGTGGGAAACAAAGAGAGAAGCATTAAAGCAAACGTTTCTTCCCCCTTTCCAGGCTCAACTTCACTCCTGATGACTCTGCCCTCCTGGAGCGGTGCAGGGGCATGGTGCAGGGTGACAGTCAGTACGTAGCGGTTCCTCTCTGCCACTCCTTCTCTCTCTTACTTAAAAATACGTGTAACATACTGTTAGATAGATCTGGTAAGACTGTAAGATCGTCTCAAAATCTAAACTTCCGTATCCTAAGACATGGACCTAGTATTCACACGTAAAATGCAACAGCTAGTACAGCGTTGCTATGTGTAGTGCTGTTCTCTGCTGGATTGTAATACCCCCCTGCAGCTCCTCTGTAGTTTTAGTAATAATTCTACAAAATTACCTATATGCAGGGATGATGAAAATGACAAATCTCTCAGTTTTTTGGGGTGTAAACTTCTGGGGAGAGAAACAGGGGACATCCGGGATATGCTTCTGCAATTCTAGTTACCGTAAAAACTCGATATACCCAAGTAAACCATTCCTTCTCACAAAAACTTACCTCTTGAGGGTTGTGCAAGCTCTATTATTAGCAGTGGAAAGACAGAGGCGAAGCTTGCTTTTTCAGGACCCAGGACCGACAACCACTTGGAAACTATCGTTTAGCTCGGGGACAAGTGCAGATCTGAGACTAGAATTTTGCTTGGCTAGTGAAGTTCATAGGCCCCTTGTACCTGCTCGAGATCGAGATGCTTTCTTCTGCCAGTGTGGGCCTTTTGGCTTGATGTGAATGCAATGCATCGAAGGGGGACTTGAATATCGTGAGCTAAACAGAAGAATGTGCGATGCTCTGAAACGCCTGAGAATGGAATTGCCCTTGTTTAAGTTCACAGTAGTGCTTTTCTCTGAACCCAGACTTTTTTAACCTCCCTGGATTAAAAAGTGTTTAGAATATTCAGATCTGGTAGGATCTGAGCCTACTAGGATTAGAGAAACATAGCACAATACTACAGCATAGGCTGTACCTGAGTGCTTACTGTTGTCTTGAATATTGTTCACTGTTAGCCATACACAAATCTCAGCCTCAGCTGATGAATTAAAGACAGATTTTTATTAAGAAAGCCCTTTACTATGCATCCTTGTATCCTCAAAGAAACAGGATGATAACTAAAGAAGTGGAAGGGACTGGTATAGCCTCTTTGTTCGCTGTTATGGAGAGGTGAATCCTAGAGGTTTTATTGTTCTGCAAATATTTCCTTTGGTCCAGAAGAGATGATGTCTCAGGATATCTCTGCGTTGTGCCGTGACGGACAATGCAGTGACCTTCAAGCCAGCTTGTCTACAGACAAGGTAAGCCCGTCAGCACGAGGCTACAAATTAACCCAGCTAAAAGATGGGGCAGAACGTGCTGATGTGCCTTTCCTGCTTTTACACCCGACCAGCATGCTCTGCCGTGTAGGCTGACTCAGTACTTTGGTGTGCTCCATTGCACGGTGTCGAGTGTCCATTGAAAGACTGGTGGTTAAGGCTCCTTGGAAATTTTTGATTCAGAGAGGTTTCTGAAGTCCCAAGTGAATATATTAGTGCCCGACGAGTCTGTTCGTTCTTTTTCGGAGCTGTTCTACTTTACATAAATAATAGTGTTTTAATTGGGCCATTCATTCATTGAGGTGATAGGATGCCTGGGATTTGGAATCTAGGTTTCTCACATCCCCGGTGATGTGCTAAATGCTACGAGCTAGTGCCTGTCTTCATGATCTCTCACTGGAAAGTCCAGCTTCTGCTTTTTCCATACAAGCCAGTTAACTCCTGCTTTGAAACTCATCCTCTCTAATGGTTAGTGTCATCAGAAGAACTTTCAGGTCTTCATGAAAGGTGTTGCCGGTCTGGCAGCTCTGTGGCCGGGAAGGAGGATAGCTTCTGTTCAGCACTCTCCTCCCAGGTGCTCCAGGAGTGCTAATGTGGCAGAGCGGAATTAAAATGCTGCCTGTAATCCAGTGCTGTATGTTGTGGAGCTACAAGCTTGCTTTGCTCTTTGCAAGAGCTTAAGGGTGATAAATCAAGGTGTGAGAGAAAACCTGGGATGAAGTATGTATTTTGTCTAGACCGAGACACAGTTAATTTTGTCCTCCTTTTTAACAGGAAGTCTCTATTTGCTGCCTTTATCCCTTTCCAGCGTAGGGCACAGCCATGTGAATAAATCGCCTGCTCTTCTGCCACATACATACAAAGTGACATGGCCAGCTCAAAATTTGAACCAGTCTGGCAGCTGAGGGTCAATTTTGCTTACGTTTTTGCAGAAGTATTTTTGGTCCCTTCCAACCACAGTTCACTATCAACTTCGATCAGACAGATGTCTGATTTTCAAAGAAGATTCTCTGTATGCTGTTGGGAGCATCTCATTCTAGACATAGAAAACTTCCAGGGCTCCAAGCAAAAGCCATCCCGGTTTTGATTTTCAGAGTAAGGTTTGAGGAAATGGATAAATTACCGTACTCTTTATTAATCACTTTTAATGCTACTGTCTTGGTGAAATGTAAAATTGCTACATACATAGTGATAGTCAAAGGGCATCGTTTGACGAACTCAGCTGAGTTACAGAAAGGCTTCCAGTTATATCAGGCATGTCAAATTACAGTATACTTTTGCAAGGATGCGTTTTTTGGTAATGATCTCTGCAATGCATTTTCAAATCTCCATAATAGCAAGAAGTTGTTTGGGGAGGTGGTTCAGACAGCTCCCTTTTTGTAACGTCTTTATTCCCAAGGCTCCCAAGAAATCACAAAATGTTTTTGAGAAGTTATACCTTTTAGAAAGAGCCTGCTCTAAAATGAAAATGGTGATTAATCTAGACTGAGTGCTGCCTTTATTCTAGCTATGAATTGGGACCCATTCTTGTTAGTCATTTGAGAAGACAAGCTTTTCATCCTCATCTTCCATGGGAATTAATGGGAATTGAAGGTACTTCAGGAACAAATTCATGGTAATGTATGCCTTTCTGGGTGTCAGATGTGTCTTTTGATTCTGGGGAATGCTTTGTTTTACATAACTGAAGGTGTACTGGTTTAGACAAGCTCTTTCACTTGGTGGGACAGATTTCACAGTGAAAGAAAAAGCTGTGCATCAAATATACCTTCCTGGGTTTAGCTTGAGACATATAGTTGCCTCTGCAAATTAGCTTCAGATCTTCAGATCCTTCAAGAAGGACAATAGAAAAGGCTAGTGTTTTGAAAGGGAGATCTACATTCTGTTTTTAAGTCATGGAAGGAAAACAAGCTACATCCCCTGTGACTTCTGAGGAATGTATGTCTTTAGCTCTATTTTTTATGACTCAAAAATAACTGTTTTAAAATTGATATTATTTAGAAAAGATGTCTTTAATGGGTTATGAAATGCTTTTAAAAGATCAACTGGCAGGTACTTACTGAAGAATGTGAACTATTAATCCGAGACCAGCAGAAGCTCATGAGGCCGGGCCCTTCAGCAGAGGGTTATATCCTGGTCAGAGGCCTATGTCTTGTCACTGGGTTTGATTTTTAGACCTTGCTTTCTGTTTTTTATCTGTCACAAAGAGAAAATGGTTCTTCATTTCTGCTACCGCAGGGGCATTTGGATCTTCTCAGGTGCTTTCTGTAGAAATTCCCCAGTAGTCTGTATCTTTGGGCCACTAAGGATTTCATGGTGTATGTGATACAGGGAGCATCTTACTCTGTCCTATCCTGACCTAGCCTATCCTAACTGGTAGTAGGGCAGTGGAATGGAGGCAGAATCTGTACAGTAGGACCTTTCTCTCATGGAGTTAGTCCTTTACCTTCCTTTGTAATCAGTGCATTTCATCTTATTTTCAGCAGGGTGCTTCCTTAGGGGAATTTACAAGTTCATTTATTAAACCCTGTCCATCCATCCTTGGCAAATTGTTTCAGAGCTGTTCAGAAAGTTACATGGGAAAATACGTCTATGGATAAAGATTACTATTGATATACTGAATAGACTAAATACTGACATGAACCCGGATGCTTACTGCAGCATTTGCACCTAGAGCAACTGCGTATTTTAGCCATCCCAAAACTTTGTGCTTGGGCTGCTGTAATGCTGAAGTAATGGTCTTGCAATGTGAATCTATCGCTGCATTAGCATTACTTGACCAGGAGAGGGGGATCATTTACCATTCATTTCCTCAAGCACCCGTGGAAGGAATAATCACACTGAATGTTTTGCGTTTGACTCCATGTTTTCAACAGAAATAAGTGTATGCCACAGTAATGAGATCTGGCTTTCTTGAATTTTGAAACTTGATCAAAATCTTTCAGGTGTCTTAGACGTAGGATTTCAGTTCAAATTTATTATTTGTTTTCAAGATCTAGCATTCATCACTGATGAAAATATTCTATTAGAAATGTGAAGGTTCCTTGTGGTCTCTATGGCCTTTGCTGCCCTTGCAGCATCTGAACAGAGGATTTCAGAGGTGAGCAGAAGCTCAGCATCACTGGCTCGGAGCAGCGTGGCGTGCCATCCACACTACTGATCGCCAGGGCCCGGGTCAGATATGAAATGGTACAGCTGGGCAGTACTTCTCAACACACGCAAATACACACGCACGAACGGGACCATACTGGGTCTCCCAGTGGTCCCTGATTCTCTTGTCTTTATGTTCCTGATGCTTTCCTACACGCCTTGTTGGTCCTCACACCCTGGGGTGGGAAGACCGTGGGCAGCCTTGGTGGTGGCCGGCCACTTTCCATGGTGCTGCTGTCGCCCTGGTGTGCCATGTGCTGTGTCCCCCCAAACGCACGGCTACATCTGTACCGAGTGCTGCTGAAGGTGCCCAGGAAAGAGCTTTGGGGGAGCAGAAAGCTCTTGTCCTTTGGATTCCCTCTGTAGTAAATCCCTCTCATCCTTTTTCTGTCCTTGCCAAATAAATGTGTGCTAAAGGTAGTCCATAGAATTCAGGATGCCATAGGTAATAATGCTGTTCTATATATTGGTTTGGGACCCCTGAAGTTATTTGGGTGGGGGGAGAGACTCCAAAAGTAAAGGAGTCTCAAACATTTTTCCTTTGTGAGGAAAAGGTGAAAAACATCTAGCTTAGAAGAAAGGTTTAGTATGTTCATATGTTTAATATGGTGGTTAATTTGGGGAGGGTCTAAAAATAGTCTTTGGGAGCTCTTTGAGAATCCTTAATACAAAATTGTATCCTGTGTTTTTATAAACAAGTATCAGATAGATCTGTTTTTACTATAAGCAGTTGGAAAAGGTGCTTGAAAGACATCTGAAATGATGCACTTCTTTGCCGTAAGTATTTGATGAAGCAATGCATTATCCCACTCTTCTTTATGTTTTGATCATTTTAAACAAGCAAAAGGGAAAGGAAATAGCATTATTGGCTTTAGAGCAGGTAGACTAGACTTCTGTAGGTTGTTACTTAAGACATGTTATTGCTGATATATTTTAGAAGTTGTGTAGTTAGAATCTTTCCTATGATTGGTTATGTGTAGTCACTTCATTTTTGACATCCACTATTGTGGCCTAAACATTCAGGCTCCGAGCCCCATTACAGGTGGGTAGGTGAAATCTAAGTGTATTGTTAGTCCTGATGGTATGTCAGTGATAGAAATGCTGTTTTAAGTAGCATATATATAGTAGACAAAAATATAAAGATGCATAACTAGGTCATACTACTTCTTCTTCCGTACTTCTCAAACTGAAACAAACTGTGAAAGACAACTTTTTATTTTGTGGGTCATCTTTAATTTTGGAAGGCTCATTTTGTGGATCAGACTGCTACATATGCTAACAGGTATACAAAATAATATTTGTAGGAGTAGCACTCAAGTCTTTGTTTTGATAGCTGTGGACATATAAACTTGTAATTCAAGGCAGATAGGGCCCATTCAAATGTGCATCCACATGACCTGGTCCAACACTAAAGTGCAGACACGCTTCTACACCTAACAGCAAGAACGCTCAAGCAGAGCTGATTATACGCAGCATCTAGGTTGCAACTGAAAGGATTTAAAGTGGATGAGATCTGGGTCACGTTGGCTTATAGGCTTCTGACGCGGTGGCAACCAAGTCAGTTTTCCTGTCATGTGCTGTTGTTGCAGGGGCATAATTATTTTTTGTGTCATTTGTGAAGTTAGTTATGTTTACATCACCCTGAAGCACTTAGCTTTGAGATAACAGGATTCTGTTTCCACATCAACAAATGTTGCCGTTAAATTGGTTATACTACATACAACACTGTAGTCCAGCCACAGCACTGTAACAGGATAATTCCAGAATTTAATAAACTATTACATCAGATGAGTAGCGGGGTTAGAATAAAGAGCCCTCCTTTAGGCTCTTCAGATGGCTCAATGGAAAGATTCCCCTGGCTTCTGGGAAAACAAGTAATAGGACTTCGTAGTCGCAAGCAGTGGGATTGATCTGTCAGGGACACAAGTGAAATATATGCAAGTACATTTCAGCGTATAACTTGCTTTCTGTGACTTTTTCTCAGATAATTACCCTTGAGCATGAAATGTGCCCTGTCTCTCGGAGCTAAAGTAATTCAGCAGTATCTAGCTATAAAGCAAATACAGAAAAAAGGTGGTGGGGGGGGAAAAAGCCTTCTGAGAACGGGCCAGATCATTATATGGGAGAGCATTCAAACACTTATTTTTATGATAAAAAACAAAACCTTTAAAGTCTTAGCCATTCTGTTCAGCTTTCTTGTCTTCTAGCTAGAGAGACTACATCTGGTCACGTGGAGGAGGCAGGTATCCTCCTGTATCCCAGGACTAGAGAAGGAGCATTCCCTCAGGGTGTTGGACCACTTGTCCGCAGCACTAGACGGTAGCTGGGGAGCAGGCAGGATGAATGCAGACCCCAACGAGCTGCTCTGCTCCTGGCTGTATTGGCTATGGGAAGCCTCTTCTGCGTTGTCAGCACAACAGAGACCAGATTGGCAAGTTCTACCTGTAAAAGATGGGGCCCTAAATGGGCGAGCGGCTGAGCCCCTTTGCAGCAGACGTAAGCGCAGTGACTAGGGAGTGCGAGGAGGGAACCTGAGGAACAGACTGCATGCTTTGGGAATCGGGCTTGGCAGATCAGCAGCACCTTCAGGATGATCCCTCGTGTCCTCCTTTGCATTAACAGCAGCTTCTGTCCCTGCAAGGTCAAAACCAAATGTGATAATCAAAGACCAAAGAAGGTAGGGCAGGAAGGAAGATGAGAAGGCACATTGCAGTGTTGAATTAAATGATTGTGGTCCTGATCCAAAGGCCATTTTGATCAATAAAATATCTACTGTTGCCCATGGTGAGCTATTGGGTGAGGCCCTGTTTGACTTAGTTAAAATAGAATGTGACGTCAATATTTTCAATCAATACGAGAACTAAAGTAAGCGGAGTGATATTTAGAATTAATGCAACTTAGCTGGCATCAGAAAACTGAAAAATGGGCACTCTTGCCAGAAATGTCTATCTGTAGTTTTTTGAGGATTCTAATGAAAAAGATACACTTCTTCAATCGTCAACTTTGGTGTAGCTGGAATGTCTTGACCTCGTATTTGGGATATTCATTTAAACTGGAGGCATCAGTCTCTGAAGGGCTTTTCTAAATCCTATTCTCCACGTTCAGAAAGTTGGTGGTGTGTGCAAAGCATTGCTTTGTCATGGCACAGCTTGGACGGTAATAAAGGATGACGGCAAGGACTTGTACAATTTGAGAACAGCAGTTATTTTATCTTGCCTCCTTTGCCGGTCTGTAAGCTCTTGCCTGTGGCAATGGTACTTTGAATGTGTAGTTAAGCTGCAGAACTCTGCCTTAGCACATCACAGATGCTGGAAATTCAGAAAGGTTTGGAGAGAGACTGAAAAAGTTCATGGAAAACAGCCTGTGAGGATGACTACATAAATTGAAATGTCTAGCATAGATGTCCATCAGTCTGAAAAGACCGGAAGCTGGGGGAGTGCTTGAAAATATCATACAAGTTGGCCCTTTTCTACCCTTTGCTAAGTATCTGATTTTTGGCAGCTATTGGAGACAGAAGACTTTGGTCTCATCCCACAGTGATTTCTCTTACATTCTCAGGAGCAAACTTGTAACCATACTATCTCAGTTTCTTCATCTGTAATGTAGGAAAAATTAATTTTATGAGAGTAGATGAATACTTTCAGTATGTCTGCCAAGATGAAAGTAGCTAAGCGATATCTTTTTTTTTTCTGGTGCAATTATTAATTACACACAAAGTTTGTTGGTGTTGAACTGAATGCCTTCAAGACTCGAACACGCTGTGCAAGGGAGGGTATGGTATTGCAAATATTACTATGTCATCTGTAGTATGTTTTTAGTACTGACCAGTAAACGTGTCAGTGCTGTGAATTATACCCAGGTGGTACAACAGAAATGAAGGGAAAGACATTAAGACTGGTCTGATTTATGTCTATTAACATATGTGCCATAACTTGCCCTTTTTAATTTCTTGTTCTGTATTGAGTCTTTTCAATTAATAAAATAGATGTAATCAAGGTACGGAAAAAACCCAGAACATAGTTTTATATATCATCTTTTCAGTACCAGTTCAATGACACTAATTGCCAGCCTAGAGCTTTCTGGAACACGTCGTCTTCACATACTCGGTAACATGAGAATTAGAGAGTGTAGAGCCTTTTTCTTAATCTTAATATTTTTATTTATTTACTATTTTTATTTAACCTTAATATGAAACCTGTACAGTATGGTCTAGAGCACAAGTCTTCTGAGGAGCGGCTGAGGGAACTGGGGTTGTTTAGTCTGGAGAAGAGGAGGCTGAGGGGAGACCTTCTCACTCTCTACAACTACCTGAAAGGGGATTGTGGTGAGGTGGGTGTTGGTCTCTTCTCCCAAGTTACTAGTGACAGGACAAGAGGAAATGGCCTCAAGTTGCGCCAGGGGAGGTTTAGACTGGATATTAGGAAAAATGTCTTTACTGAGAGAGTGATCAAACATTGGCACAGGCTGCCCAGGGAGGTGATGGAGTCACCATCGCTGGAAATTATAAAAAAAAGTGTGAACGTGGCACTTGAGGACATGGTTTAGTGGGCATGGTGGTGTTGGGGTCATGGTCGGACTTAATGATCTTTTTCCAACATCAATGATGCTGTTTTATGTGATTGCTAAATTAGTTGCAGGGTTATTCTACCTTTAGAATTAGGACAATTGCTATTGAGTGCAAGAAATAAATAAGAGTGTGAATTAAACAGTGAGTGAGACAAGAGGCAATTTATAAATGTAGCATGTAATTCCATAGTTATCTTTGTTCTTTTACTTTCCACAAGAATTATTTTGCCTTTTTTCCTAGGAATATGTAATTCTGTAGATACTGAAATGGCTGAATATGCTAATACGCACAATCCATCTGAATAATTTTAAGTAGGTGAATTCAGTACATCGTTACGCTGCTCTGGCACTCCAAATATTTTTGTCCCTATTAAAAATATTCTGTCATCTCCAACTGCATCCCTCAAGAGGAGGTGTGCAGAGAAGAGTTTCCTGTCCAGAGGGGCAAGGATGCCTACCTCTGATATTGACCCTGGCTGGAATAACAACAGAGGGGGTAGGTGGACAGCCATGCTTGTGGGTAGAGGTGAGCTAATTGTGCAAGTCAGTGCTCTAGGCCACTAATGGCTGTGCATGCCCATCTCCAAGCCTGGTCTAACACGTCCTGCCTTTCAGCAAGGAGGAGAAGTTTAAATCACTGCTCAACTTGTAATGGCAGAGGTGGTGGTAGTTGTGTGGTTGCCAAATAACACATAGATGTATTTGAATCATCACTTAATTCCCCTACAGAATTGCAGTCTTCCTTGTCCAGAAGGGTCTTCCACAAAGCTAGACAAGAAGTTGAGTTACCCGGCTTTCATCCCTACCAAACTATTGCCTGGGATAGCCCTTTCCCACTTTTAGCTGTTTGAAACCAATTTTGATTTCCAGTCTATTTCCTGAATGTGCTAGCAGCTTAGAACTGGAAAGAACAGTCTCCCTTCTGGCTGGAGGCATGAAAGGCTTTTCCCACTCTGTCACTGCCGCCTCTTTTTTTTTTTTTTTTTTTTTTGTAACACTGGGAAATGGTGAGAACAGATTTGAGTCGTGCTTTTTTGGCATTATTTCTAGGCTTGGTTTTAACTATGTTTTTGTACTGCCCACGTGATTGATGTGGAGAGAACCTCATCTTTATGAGATGGGCCTCTCTTAGTGGATATGCTTCTAGGAAGGATAATCACTTGTTTACAATCTTCTTGTACTCAGTTACGGTTGATTTTCATCCAGTAGGTTCCTGTGGACAGAAAATGCTGATTTGCTCAGCAAATCGTGTGTCTTTACCTGAAAGCTGGCAGACAAGGCCAAGAGCCGATCGTAGTTGTGGCTAATAAAGCGCTGTGGTGCAGAAGCTGCTTGTCTCAGCTGGTGGTTCAGGTTAAAACAGCAAAACCTGGAGACTGAAATTAGGAGATCAGGTCAGGAAATGAATGATTTATGCCAATCTGTAAACCAGGCAGATAGGAGCTGTAACCGTAATGAGGCACCCACGTAACTGTGGAGCTCATGGCGAGGTTGGTTGCTCGGAGCCTGTTCACAAATCGCACAGGGCACTGTACAGGTTTAAGTCTTACAAGCTTTTTTATCCCAAATGGGAGTCTGTTGGATCTCACAAGTTACGATTTCTACATTCAGGGCTAACGATGACAAATGCTTTTCAAAGAATACCCACCCTTTTTCTGGTACTGTGTTCTTTTTATGTTGTTGTGCATCTGCCCACTCTCCCACTCCCCTCCTACATACCGTTTGTGGCAGCATCGCTGTATATTCTGTTTTTCTTATGTAGCAGCTTCACAGTACGTTTTCTGTGTTTAGGGGGGAATTGCTCAGTCTCCATTTTTACTGAACAGATCTTGAAAATTTAATCTTCAGGCTGATGTCTGCAGAAGTATTTCATTTTGTTCAACACTGTATATGCAGGGCAATGACTAGCCATTTTCTACTTTTGCTAGGAAAATCTTTCCATCTTAAAACAGAACGCTTCTTTCCTGCAGGTCCTTAGCTGTGTCAAGTATTAAGTGATACATACTTTATGTTCTTCTCCCCAGATCAGGTACATTCTTTCCAAAATAATATATTGAAAGTTACTTTTTTTTTTTCCCCCACATGATGATGAAATATTTTTATGTCTCTTTGAGGTTAGGGGGAAAATGTTTATGGGGCCTAATGGTAAACTCATAGAACTGATCTGAAGTTCTTCTTTGCCACTGATCTTCTGAAGAATATTTGCTATTTCATTTTGTCTAACTTGGCACCAGTTGTTCCATGCAAGCATCTGATTTTTTTCTCTCGTGTAGCATGGGCTCCAAAGTTCATCAAGTCCGTTATTAACTTTTAGGTGATATTTCTGAAAGAATAATTATTTGCGACCGAGCTGATAAGCCTGCACATATCAATCGTCAAAAGAGGACAAACTGTGTAATAACCGTGACTCCTATAAACCCTCCTGCGTATCAAACCCTATTGCGTGCGCTGTATATCAGGATCGAAGCATTTAGTGGCTTAAGGAAACCTTGAACTGTGATTTACGGACATTGTAAGACCAGGGTTTTTCAGTGTGGTGGCCTGCGATTTGGTCTTATTTTTAAATTTCCTGCTTAAGATGCTGCAAAAAGGTTGGGAAGGTGAATGCTTCCCCACCGTATTGGGAGGGCAGAGTTCTAGGTTGCCCGCTGTTCGCTTCTGGTTTACAAGTGACGCTACCTGTGAGGTTCATATGATGTTAAGAAGGCAAGGCAAGCTACGTCCTACTAAAGAATCCAGTTTTCTCCTTTATTCTATCCCTTTGACTGCCTCCGCCTGTCTGGCTTTGCCGGTGGCTGGTGCCGCAGCTACAGCTTGCGTTCCAGCCATCCGTTTTTCGTAGCCTGGTTTCTCACAAATGGCAACAACTGGGAGAAGACCAGCCCGCCTGTACAGAGGAGTTGGACAAAAGGCTGGCTGGCGCTCCGTACCCTGCTCCTCCTGAGGTCTTCTTCCACTAGGGGAATACATTGTTGATTGAATGCGCAAGATGGCTGGGGCAAACACAAAATAGATGCCTGTTCCAAAGATGCCTTTAGAGTGCTTCCTAGTTTCCGTATGCAAGCGCTTTGTGAAAACGTGGCCTTCGAAATTTGTGAAACTCGGAAGGCGAAACCCTTTGTAGAGGGTTGTGTTGTAAACACACAAGCCATCAATAATGACTAGTTCCATGGTAATAATAAACGGCCTTGGTCTATGTGAACTGAGGAGAACCCAGTTCTGTGGGTACAGCAGGAACGTGAGGTCGGGGTTAGGCCTGGTCTGCGCGCTAGCGTCACACGGAGAGCTGCCAGGACCTCTGCTGCTGGTGTGGTGCTGCTGCGTGACCGTGAGATTCGCGGTGTGCGGGTTTAGTGGCCCTTCAGCCAGAGTCGGTCTGAAGTCAAGGGATATCTTGCAGAGGGAAACCCAGCTATGAGAACCGTTCCTTTGATTTGGGGGTGCTTAGTGCTGTGTCTGTGAGCTCCCGTATCCCTGGCTTCTCTGGGGGTGGCTCGGCCAAGGACGCAAAAACATCTCTGCCACATCGGAGCGTCGCAATCCTCCTCTCCCTCGGGCCCCGCCTGGAAGAGCTGGATCCGTGGTGTTGGAGGGAGTTGAAATGTGCTCAGCTGTCTGCCAGGGACGAACGCAAGGGCTGCTCTTACCTACGTGCATCCCATTTCCATGAAGAAATGCCTGACGCTGACAGTGATAACGGTTACCCGGGGACGCGGGAGCAGAGCTTTGATACGCTGGTTTTAGCGGGGGGGATAAGAGATGAGGCAATGACAGACCCATCTGTCTCTGATATTAAGCTATAAATTCATGTCCCAAACCCAAATAATGCTGGGGGGAGGGGAGAAGGGGGAGACTAATTAACCACATGTTGTCTCTGTCGGGCCACGTGTATAATCATTCTCCGTCTTCAACGCAGGGCTTCGTAAGTTGTCTTAGGAAGCGCCTGGAAGCAGCTTCTGGCACTGAATAATAATGAACAGTGCGCTCGCCGGTATTATTTTTACCTCCGTGGAGTTGAGGCGAGCGGGGCAGGCTGAGCCCGGATTACGCTGCGTGCTTCCCCCTCCTCGCCGCGTTCGGTTCGCTGCTTAACGCGGCTCTCCTGATGCGGCCTCACGTGGCTGCATAAAGGCACAAAGAGGAACTTGAATATCGCAAGCCGCTCCCGGGTGGCTCTCCGTGCTGCCCGCAGGTGAGCGGGCTGCGGCCGCTCTCTCTGAGCCCGGCAGCTTTTGCTCCCGGCTTCCTCTCGACTGACTTGGCAGTAAGGGAAGAGCG
>NW_010524131.1:13890-15492 GCF_000687285.1 Phaethon lepturus
AGAGCGTGGAGGAGGAGAGCAGGAAAAGCGTATGCTGGGCTCCAGCGCAGACGGTCGCAGCAGCAGCAAGGCAGTAAGTCAGACTGCACCATTTTCTTCTCACCCCGCATAAAGGCGATGCGAGAAGCCGAAGGGAGCTGCCCCCTCCCCCAGCGGTGGTGATGCTGAAGCAGAGCCTTCCTTCCAGTCAGAAGACGCAGCCGATCCGGAGGAATCCCAAAAGACCTTTCCAATTTGGTGATGTGTTTAAGGGCCTATTTTTCTTACTCTTTTTTTATTTTTTCCTTTTCCACTCCCCAGCTAAGCCTGAAGCTTGTTGTCCCTTGTAGTCGCAGCCAAGCTGAAGCTGTTTCAGCCTACTAAGCAGATATTTGCCGTCTGCTCTCCGGCTGCCTGCGTGTGGCTGCGAGCGCTTTCGCGCTTGGTGTGCGTGGACGTGGCTCTCGTGCTTCTGAGTTATGGGTGCTGCAGAGGCTGGAGCAGAGCTGTGACCTTTCCCGGGGTGCCGGAGGAGGAAGAGTGGATTTTGCCGTGAAGTTCTGGCGTGCAGCCAGCGCCCTTGCGGAAAAAATAAATCACCTGGAGAGCCGCGTGTGGTGGAAACGGCTTCCTTGGAGCTGGTGTTTGCCTCTCCAAAATGGCTCATGCAGCCGCTTCCATTAAAAAAGTTCGAGAGTCTGAACTCGAAGAGAGGGAGAGAAACCTTGAGAAGGAAAGGAAAAGACAGCGGAAAATCTCTAGGGCAGATCGGAAACGCAAGGTATGAGGGGAAAAACAGCCCCCTTATCCCTTTCCCCTCACATACCCTTCCTCTCTCTGTGCAGCACTTCACAGGTGTTTGCTGCCATGTCTGATGCTCTTCCTTTCATTTTCCTGACCTTTCATATCGCATTTCCCTCTTGCATCCCTTCCCATCCTCTCTGAGACCCGCTGTGGACTTAGCCCAGCTGCGGTGAGATTAAAGCGCTACCGGTCGTGGCAGTCCGCAGCTACACGGGGACCATGCAAATAAAGATGGCCATTGGCACATGGGTATCGCCTCCTTCCCCTCATCCCCAGAAAGGGTGAGGGATGCACGTCGGCGTTCATGAGCCGGCTGTTTCAAGCCTCCAGCTAAACTGAAGAAGTTGTCGGGGAGGGAGGCGGCTGTCTTTGCGCTTTGCAGCGTGAAGGTGCATTTCTGTACCTCCTGGCAGCGTTTTTCTCCTATTTCCTATTTTTAGTTCCAGTTCCCACATGGCCAGCAATGCTAAATGCCGCATGTAAGATGCGTCTCATGGTGCTAGGCGTATCGGCCGGGTCGTTATGCAGTTAGGTGTCAGTGGCTGCTCCTGGGCTAGCAGCCGTGATTCAGTCTCTTCACGCTGCAGGTGTATTTTTCTAGCCTGGGCCTGAAACACAAGGCTGCAATCTCTTGGGTTTTTTGTGTGTGGTGCCGGTGGCAGTCTTTGAGCCTGTTAAAGGCATATCTGTCTAGATGTTTTGGATTTTGGGGAGGTTTCTCCTAATTTATAATTAACTACTGTTTTCCTTCGGTGTTGGAAATGAGGAATGACAGCTCCTGTTGCCTTGGAGGGGGGAAAAAAAAAAAAAAAAAAAAAA
>NW_010524131.1:15504-22921 GCF_000687285.1 Phaethon lepturus
TAATCAATAGAGAGGACTGATTTGCCAGATCGCTCTATAGTTTCCAAGGACACAGATAATATACAGTAGTGGAGAAAATACTAAAAAGCCTGAAGCTTCTGTTAAGGTTAGCTTCAGGACTATATTACATTGGGAGTGCCTGTGTTAATGCCTCCTCACTGCCATTTCTTTTCTGTCATCTCCAGAATCTAGATTGTGGTGTGCGTTAACTCATTCACTGACACCATATTTTGATCCATTCCTTATAAATTTCTTCTGGAAGGAATGATATCACAAGACATATAATGTCTCCCCCCCCCTTTTTTTTTCTTTTCTGCTGCACTGCATGTAAACACAGATCTCTCTGTAAAACGAAAAAGAGCAGAATCCAGCAATGTAACATTTGAATTTACAGATCCTTTTGGCAAATCTCTAGGATTCAGAAGCCATCTGCTCCCTTGGCTATAACTGAGAAATCTTGAATTCGTTGTACGTTCAATCTGATGGATTTTCGTATTCTGAACTGGATGACTTAAATAAAATTACCGAGGCTGTTTGATACCTTTGGGAGCTTTGGCTATGATCTCCCTGACTTTTAAAAGGCTCGCTGTGCAGAGTTCATTAAGTTGCATTAGAATTCCCTTTATCAAAACAAGAATGTCATTCCTAACGTTTGCAGTGCCTGGGTGCTGGGGCAGAGCTGCTTGGGGCAGATTGTGATTACTAACTTAATCCCCTAAATGGGACACTGCAGCATAAGGTAGTTTTTGTGATTACGTTTTTGCTTGTGGAATTCTCTGCAAAATGGCCTTTTGAAAAAAATTTATTTTATGTGTGGATGTCCTTGCTGGAGGGTGTTTTTTTTTTTCATGTTTGCCCAGCAGCCCCTCTCAGTTACTTCATCCTAGTGTGCGTTGTTTTTCCTGATATTCACTTTTCCTATTTCATCAATACATTTGATACAAAACTGTGTTCTCCTACTTTATTCATTCTATCCAGCTTTAATTACTGCCCCTTCTGCTGCCTCTTTCCCAGAGTGCTGTGTCTCCTTGACTGCAACCAGACAGACTCCAGCTGCATTCCCGTCAGTAATAACGTATGGTGATGCAGGCTGCTAACCAGATTTTCAGACCTAAGAAACACTGGCAGTCTTTGCTTAGAAAATAGGGAGAATACTTTAACGGTATTTGCTTTTCTTTCTTTTTAATATTCAGCAACGGCCCTCGCTCCTGTCTCCCTTGTACTGCGGCTGTACCTTGCTGTTATGTAAACAAGGGCTTGGCTGCGCCCTAAACTTGCCTTCGGATGGTACGGGTGTGGGTTAGGCTGGGCGTCTTCCCTCTTGCTCCTTCTGCAAGACACCTACAGCAGCACAAGTATGACTTTGGTTATGTTTGCATGATTACATGCTCGTGTCCTGCAGAATGCATAGCGTAGAGCCCATTAGATATATGAATATGTGTATACACACACTCATATACACAATATACAAAATATATAATACACAAGTTATATATTTGTATACACGCACAATCATATACACAAAGTACATAATACACATGATGTGTATTTGTTCATAAATTTAAGTGAGAGATACATATCTGTGAGGTATGTATATTTATACACAAGTCATTTAAATTGCTGAAGAAAAAGAAGTTGTTCTACTGCAAACTGTGACTATCTCCTAGTAGGTGCAGAGCCCTCTCGGTTGTTGTTGGCTTCCCTGGAAAATGGAGGCTGTGAACAAACTGTATGTGCAGGCCCACGAGAAGTAAAATGTAAATGAATATTCTTTGATTTCTTTCCGCACTTAAACTCTTTCTACGTGTGGGGAGTATGGTCCCCGCTTTGTGATTTATTTAGAAGCTATTGCATTTCGGTGGCCGGATTTTCAGTACAAGAGAGATCCGTTTTGTTTGTAGGAACGACAGCGAGAGGGGGAATATGCTGACGCAAGGTGTTGCGAACTGTCTTTTCGAAACCTCATTTGGATATAGGCCCTACACTGATACCCACCGCATGCGTGAAGCGCTGATTTGGCCTTGGGATGGAAACCTTGTCTCTGCCCCTGGAACATCCTGATTATGCAAAAGAGGATAATGAAGCGCCATGACTTCAGCTCTCCCACTCTGCCGGCATGCTGGGCATCTACCAGTACTGTCCTGTGCATCTCCTGGCGTCCAGGGGTGCTGCGGGGTGTGGGATCTTTGTGACTTTGCTTCTTCTCTTGAGTATTTTGCTTAATGATGTTTCACAGCGTGATCATTGTCTGTCTGGAGAGGAGCATTACAAACCAAGGCTGTAGCTTCTGTGCTTCTTGGGTAGGACCAGAATGTTCTTAAATGTCATCATGTCTGGTGCTTGACATATCTCTGGACAATAACCACTCCCTGGCCATTAGCAGAGCTGGGAACAGGGCCAGCATCGGCAGCACTCTTGCTCGGATGATGTCTTTGCAGTCCTTAGACATCCGTAGTTCCTTAAAGATTAACAGAATTATTCCACACCTAAAAATCAGAAAAAAAGGGGTTTGCAGGCCGAAGGCCAATTTAAAGACCCTCTCCTGCGTTCTTTCCGAGATTGATTTTTAGAAGCAGTTGACAAGAGTCAGCTCTGCTCATCTTGCATTCAAGTGGGGTATTTTCGCTTCTATTGCAGGCAGTCTTTTCTTGTAATGTTGAAAAACATGTACTGATGCAAATACATGCATGTAAACAAAAAAGCTGCAACGGTCTGAATAGTTGCGTATTAAAAGCCAGGTACTAACAGAGGAGGTGAGCGCCTTAAGATACGTAGATTTTATTGACATGTAGGCATGACTGTATGACCATTATACCTAAATTCAGGACGCGTAAGGCTCAGCTCCGCTTGCCTCTCAGTGTCTTTTGAGATAGCTGAATATGGTTCACCTTTTGCAGAGTGAGGACAGAGAAACGGTGTGATTACGCGATGGTCACTCACTGAGTCAGCAGCAAAGCTAGAATTACAGCCTTGGAATCCAGCTTCCTAGCCCCTGGCAGTATCTAACACAGACTTGCTTTTCCCTACCTAAAATACTTTTCAGGGCAGAGCTTCCTGTCTTTGCATGTGACAAGTGTTTAAAAGATTTTTAGAAAACCCACAAAAAATAAAAACCCAAAGCAAAAAAGGTGTTATCAAAAACTGATTTTGCTGCCAAATAAAGCTGATTTTTTGAACGTACAAATATAGTAAGCTGATGCCAATTACCCTTTTACCATCAGTGGTGAGGACAGAGTTTGACCGCTGGGCTTTACTGGCAGTAAGTGGGTATTTATTTAGTATTTAAATACACAGTTTAAAAAAAGTTTTTAAAAAGGCCAGCCTCATGAGTTCAGCATCCTTTAGCATAAAACGTCCCACGGTATCTGGAATATTCACCATTGCTCGCCAAAAGACATTGGGAAACAATTGCATCTCAGCAGATTTTGTCCTTCACTTGACACCCTAAGCACTGTCAAAGCTCACACAGAGCTGGTGCTGCTGCTAGGCAATATCTGCAGAAAGACAAGGATGGAGGAAGAAACAAAGAGCTGCTGCTGTCAGAATTCAGGTGTGTACGGAGAAGAGTCAAGGTTCAGTAAATTGCTTCCATCGCGTCACCGCAGAAGATGGGGACGGAGTTTTCTTTGTTTTCTTTCAACAGCAGGCCTTTTTTCACGTTACCAGCTCCTTTTCCCCAACTGAATATCGGAAAGAAATCTCATGTCACAAAATTCACGCAGAAAATGTCACGTTTGTCTTGGAACTGGGTGGAAAAGCCCATTTGAACTTGAAGCATACCTTCAACAGGGGAAGTGGGTATTTGTCATCTGGTACGTGGGCTCTGCTCTGAGGCTGGTAGCCACGAAGTTCATCCCTTTGGAAAGGACCAAAGCTTCAGTGAGGAAGGGGGAACACGGAGGAATTAATGAGTGCTTGGGCGTGCTACAAAAAGGTATCCCAAGGAGAAAGTCGTGTGGAGGTATAGTTGTTCACTCTTGGTCACTCCTACTTTGGTTCATGGATGCCAAGCAGTATCTTCCTGGTGTCAACAGGCAGCAGGATCAGTATAGACTTTGTATTGGGCTAAGGAAGAGAAAGAAAGAGTCTCTCACTGTTCAACCTCTGTATACTTAAAGCTTTCAAGGCTTATGGGAACTTTAACCTACTGGTTCTTTTTCTTTAGCACTGAATGTGTCTTATCCGTTCCATATTCTATTTGTTGCCTTGGCAAACATCTTTGTGATTCACTAAAATTTCTAGAGGTTTCAAATGCCACTTCAGCCATGAAAAAAATGTCTTTTTGGTGTTTTGTAACTTGAGTGTTTGCGTCGGTGGTGCCTATTCCTGATGCCCTTTGAGCATTTACCTTCTCTATCTCAGACTTGTGTTTTCATTATGTAGGTATTTCTTGGCATGAAAATAATACCCCACTGTTTGCTTCCTTGTGAAATGGAGCTTCTTTTGATGACATTGCATTTGATAATAGATTGGTATTTGCTGCTTCAGTTTCTAGCTGTCCTATCTGAGGGGGGATATGCATGTGACTGTGACACTGCTGAAGCTTGCAAACGCTCGGCTGTGCCGGCACTCTCACGGCATTTAACATGCATGTTTTGCTCAGTCCATCTTTCTCAGGCAAGTTAGCTACCAAGTTGACTGTGGGTTTAAGCTAAACGAGGAAAACCAAGTGGGGCTCTAACATGTTGGCCGATTAAGCTCTGTTCACCTTTCTGTACAGAATGTTACTGTAGTGCCAAGTGTCATTATCTCTACTCTTCTTTGAGACTTTTGTACTTCTTGCCATAATTAAACTGTGAACAAATACACAGTATTCTGAAATAAAGCAAGCCAGGGGTTGTAGTAAAGACTGAGGATCTCAGCTTCCCTTGCTTCTGATGGGAAAGGAGTAACGTTCACTACAAGTTTACATTTGCTCTCCTTTCTATTGGTTTGTTGTCTAAGCATACCATGATTTATATGTGGCTTTTAAATTTAATTTTCCTTGATAAATTTTGAAAGGCAGCATTTATTTGTTCTTAATAAATCACACGTAGACAATATTTCAAAACACAGATTGTTACCTAAGAGTGTTTTTGGTATCTTGGGTAAATATGCCTCTCGACAGCTTTAAATTGAATTTATCCATACTTGGAATACTGGAGAAAACATTGTCTCAGTAGACAAGATTGTGGGGTAGGTTAGTAGATAGGTATCATGAAATAAAGATAATAGTGATACTTGCTTCTTAGCGTATTTAGCGAAGAGGAGCGTGCGTGGGCTTGGGTCTAGGGCTCATACAGCACACACGTTGCACCCGCTGGTACTTGTCCCTTCTTGCTAATCGGCATGACGGGCACAGGAGTGGTCTGAATCTTAGACTCTCTCTCACTCCCTGCTACGTGTGCAGGGAGGCATGGGGTGAATGAGGGAAGTCAAGCTATATTATAATCGTTTCACAAAGGTTGTAATAGTTTTCTCTGTTATTTCCCCCATGAGAAGATGGGGCAGGAGGAGTACTTGGGTGTGGGACGTCTGACTCGGCGGGGCCTCCAGAGCTGCCCCTTGGGTGGCAGCTTGCGCGCTGCTCCTTGCCGGTAGCTGGGGCTACCGTTCTCGTCTAGCCATGAGAAGATGGAGCGATGTGTATGTGTATCTCTGTTTCTTTCTCCCACCTTCCTTCCCCAATGGAGATAAGCCATCAGGCTTACAGCTCCCTTGTGTTCGATACTGTACGCAGGAGGAGGAAGGCATCTTCCTGGCATGCTCAGTCCTTTTGCATTGGAAAGCTTGCTTGATGCCATCTAATTTAATGGCGTGCACTTCGGATTTTATGGCAGGATTGACTTATAACGTGATTGTTTCCATAAAGTTAAGAAAATGTCTAAAAAGCCCGGGTTTTCTTCTCTCACTCCATCTATTTTGGTAAAAAGAACTTTTGGTGAACTTTAAAAAGAGCAACCAAGAGAGAGGAGAAATGGCAGCACCTGCCTGTGGCGACTCCCCCTATCCTGGTCTCTACAGATTTAACAAGCATGAATCCAACGTAGCAGGAACCGCGAGTGATTAAGAAAATTAAGAGATCATTTACACATTGAAGGAAATTATCCCCGATAAATTTTTGTGGCTTTTTGTTTGGTTTTGTTTGCCTTCGCATAAAATGTCTCGTTAGGTCCTTTGAATCGGTGACGTTTTCTTCACTGGAGGAGTTATTACGTTATGTTTGGGCAGTTCTGTGTTAAGCAATGAAAAACAGTGTTTAAAGGGAAATTTTACAAATGGAGGTCAAGAGCTAAAAAAGTAATGTAGATATCAGATGTTAAACTATGCGATGTCAAGCTTTTAGGAACCTGGCTCCTGCAGTTTAGTCCCTCAGGCTTTTCCATTGAGCTCCTGGGGAGAGTTTGGCACCTGAAGTAATAGTGGCATATGAGCACTGAGAGATCATACTTCAATGGCGAGATTTGGAGCCATGCCCTGGGGGTATATATTTGCCAACATATAGCGCATCCGGAGCGTGGAAACAGTGAGTATGTCCGTAAGCACTGTAGTAGGATTATTGCCATTCAGATAAACAGTTCTTCCCCCGAGGTGGTGCCCTCTCCAGCAAAGACTCACAGTCCAACTGGAGCATGTTTCTGGGGATCAGGAACGTGGGAAGCGTCATGAGCTGCATCTGTCCGGTGATAGAAGTTGTTTTTCAACAATTTTTCATTGCTTCAGAATGTAAACAAATGTGGTGTTACGAATATGTGTTTCTTGGTCAAGTGTCTACTTGAATTTCTTCCCGTTCAGTCAACGTAGTGAAAATGGAAAGAAGCGTTCAATGTGCAGTTTGGGATGCTGTCTGAGATTTAACTTCTGGATGATGAGTTCAAATGAGTTGTTCTAAAACTACTTTAGTGCTAATGCCTTCTAAGTGAGTTATTGTGTAAATTGGAGATTAATGAGGCGACTGGCAGTCATCCCTTCAAGTCCTGGTCATATTCAAATTGGAAAATACAAATTTAGGAAGTGGTCTTTGTTAGTCATACAGTGTCATGCTAAAGATATTGTGAAGAATAGGACTAAACAAAAGATAGATCTGCTATCAGTAATTAAGGTTTTTGTTGACCAATGTAACAGAAAACTTTCCCCTTTAAATATTTTTTCCATACTCATTTCCAGTCAGGATATAGAATATGTTCCAAAGTAAAGACCTGAACTCATCCTTATTTAGAAAAAGCTCCTCTGATGTCAGAGTTGTCAGTTGTAGGTCAATGATACCAGTCCTGTAGCATTTTTCAGGTGTGATGAAAAACCCTTGTTCATCCTGTAGGTTCTGTTCTTGTCCTAACAAAATGGTGCCTAAGTTCCTGAAGCTACTTTTAATTTTTAAAAAAATATTTTGCTTTTTTGCGAGCTTGTCATCAACTTTATCCAAACTTAGTATTTTTCT
>NW_010524132.1:0-6208 GCF_000687285.1 Phaethon lepturus
CTTCCCTTCCCTTCCCTCTCTTTTCCCTTCCTTCCTTTTCCTCCCATCCTTCTCTTTCTTCCTCCCTTCTTCTCTTCCTTTCTGGCTTCCTTCCTTACTCTTTAAAGGCTGACATCCCCAAAACAGCCCTGGATGTCTTTGCTCTGCAGGGGAATAAAAAAGAAATAAAAGGTAAGGTGTAGGGGAGGAGAAATCCGAGAGCATAAGTCGTTCTAAAACACTGAACAAAATTCTTCCACTTCAGAATGAAAACAACAGCCTTAAGAAAGGTTCATGTGACAATTTCCCCTTTTTTACCTTTAATAAATACAATATAATTACTGTAATTACATTAGTGCTATGCCTTAGGATAGCTAATCACAACTCATTCATATTTCTGGAAGTTGCCTATATGAATTAATGACTTATTATTATCTCTTTAGTTTGATACTTAATGCATGTATATTTTTATAATCCAGGTACTTTAACTATATAACCATTAGAGTGTAATTATTCTGTCATGCAGTTATTCTTCTGCTTATATCAAATTAATGTTAATATACAGATATTGTGGAGCAGAACCACACTGTAATGCCTCCATAATTGTAGCGCCAAAGAGTAATTGCAGGCACGACACTAGAAAAGGGAAACGAGATCTTTCCTGCACAGAAGAGACGAGGAAGGAACTTTGGGACAATCGCCGAAGGTTTAGTTAGGTGATATACCTCATACCAAAAAAAGCCACTTTTGTCCCGTGTTCAGCTGCATGCAGGTGTGCTGATTCAGAGCCCACCCAAGATGGCAGCGTTTCCTCAGCTGGGCTTTGGACATACCCTGATTTTCCCCAAGCCCTTCTTATTTCACTGTCCGTTAGATTCACTTGCCCCAAATAAGCCTAATCCTTCATTTTCAAGTTTTACTTTGGGGCTCTGTCTTCCTTTTGTTAGAAGAGGAAGATGACTGGAAACATACTGAAATACATGCAAGTGTTCCTAACATAAAATCCAGTACAGAAAAAGTTCAAATAGATTGTACGCTTCCATTCCTCTGAGCTCAGATTCCTTACAGGAAAAAAAAATGTTAAATGGACTGAATTCATCATGGGCCACCAGACTTTTCATTCAGCCTCTTTTCTTGCTCTAGTGGATAGTCATATAACGCGCGACAGTGTGGGCTGAGAACTACAACTTCAAACCCGCCCCCTTCACCATGTTATTTTGGATCATCATCTTACACTGCCTGAGAATCACACGCTAGTGAGAACGACAATTATTGCAGAAAACAGTATGCTGAGCACAGGAAATTGGTCTAAAAATCTCTACTGTTTATTGTGGCTGTATTCCTGCTTGCACAGATCAGATTTTCCATCAAATGAAGTTGCTGATGTGGGGCTTCTACAGTTTTCAGTTCTCAGTGTTTGCCTCCGGGATTCAATCAAATCAAGCCTAGTGGTGGGCTCATTTCGGTGAGTGGTAAGTCTCCCATTGACTGTAACTGGGTAGACCCAGCACACAGTTCAGATTTTCAACTCATCTACTAGGAACAGAACAATGTAATTGATTCCTTTATGCTCAATATTTTGCTAAGACAGACCATGCCTTCTCAAATTTACTCTTTATCTTGGAAATTATATAGGCATCTCACTGACCATCATCTTAACCGGAAAGTCAAAGCTGGCCCCAATGATAAGTCAGGCTGGCATGACTAGAAACTTCACTCTCTGATGTCTCCTCGGAATGAGATGGAAAACGTGTAGTGGCACACTGCAGCCTCCTCCCATGCTCCCCATTCGTATTTGTCAGTGCTGTCACCTGGAGCTGAACCAGCCACGCTGCCTTTTCAGCCTCTGCCTTCACTACTATGTTTGCCAAAAAAGCTGTTGAGCAGGAGAAGGTTTTGTGATGTGCCTGACCTAGGAGTAAGGGAATTTGTTTCTGGTCAGTGTCACTGGTGTGGGCACTGTACAGACCCAAGTGGCTCTGCCACTTATTTCGGGGATGTTCCCTAGGGGACAATGTGGAAAAAGCCTTGAGATGCCTGGGGACAAGACAAAGAGAGGGTGGTCTTTGCCTGCATTTAGGTGCTGATGCAGCCCTGCATTCCTAAAGCACATGTGGCACCCAGTGAAATTATCTGCATTTGCTTGGGGAAAAAAAATTAGGGTTCTGAGACTGTCATGGCAGCCAACAGACCATTATTTAACAGTCCCAAGGAAATCAGGTAGTGCATCAAATTATGTAGATATGTACTTTTCCCAGTGTATTACCGTGTTTCATTGCCACAAAACACAAGAAGGTTAGGGCTGAAAACCGAAACGAAGAGGCATCTTTATTAATAGGCTTTAAATGAAATAGGAACAGCTGTTAATACATCGAAAGAGAAAAAGTGAAAATGGGCCCATTAATGAATGAAGAGAGGCAAAGAAATCAATGAGGGATCTCCAGTGGTTGAGTTGCTGGGCTGCCTTTTTATCTCCTTTTTTAATTGGTCTTTAACAGGAAGAGTGGTATGGACATTTGAGAAGGAGTAGAAGCCTGGCCAATACAGCTGCTAATGAAGGCCAGGTAAGGAGATACTATGTTCAACTCCGTGATAGTTTGGGATCAGCAGATCTGGACAATATGCTTCCCAGGTTTTTATTTAGCTAATGAATTGGCTCTGTCATTGGCAATTAATTTTGACAAGCAGAGGAAAACTAAAGAAGTCTCAAAGGATGGGGGAGGGGGGGATTAAATACGGTACTAACCTTTACAATGGAGGAAAAAAGTCACATTGGTAGATCTACAATTCAGCTCCAGCAAAAAAGTCAAAGAGAACACGTCAGACAGGGGACTTCAGTGGAAGCATAGCGGTGTGTGAGACTTGAGGGTGTGACACCCCTGGAAGGCACATTCTGCTGATAAAAGACTCACAAACCTCAAACATTAAAAAAATTGTGCTAGGAAAACTGTATTACCTGTTGGGGCTCCAGTTGCAACCGTGTATATGTTGGAAAAGACACAGTAAATTTCACATATCTGCATTCTAGCAAACCTTTGCCAGAACTTCTCAGGAAATATGACTAGGGTAATAGATCTGAGCAATATCATGCGGCCTCAAAATCAATCAGAAGGCTATTGGAAAATGGAGTACTGTGTGTGGAAGATGGGTATATAACAGACTGAGTGAGCATCAGAAATTGCTGTGTTTTAACATTTCTGCTTGTACTTAGCTGAGAATGTAAACAGTGTCAGCTCCTTAGGCAACACTGCCTTGGGAAGGCTTCACTCACAGCCAAATGGAGAGATGGTAATTTGGACTGACATGTTAGAATGTCAGCAAAGCAAAAGGAGAGAAATATTGTTGAGGAACTAAGCCAAGCTATCAACACAGAGATGGTATTCAAGAACAAAAAATCTAGTTTTTCAGCTAGATTTTGTGAAGAAATAGTGGCTACTGAGTATAAGCACTCCTAGTGGTGTACAGAACAGTGAGAGATGCCATCTATGTTTTCCTCTTCCCACTGAGTTCCCAAACCAAGTCATTGGTTATCTGTACTCTGGGGATGTGTTAGATCCAAGGTGCAGCGGCAAGGCCTCAAAGCAAAGTGTCTGTGCGCAACAAACATTTCAAAGAGAGACCTGAGGATGGGGACCAGTCCCAGATAAAATTTTCTGTATCTAGACATATCAGCTTGGCAGGAAGAATACAGAGGGAACTGGCAATGGGGTATGGCGATATGCATTTTGTTTGGGACTGTGTAGGAAGAGAGCACGTGTCACGGAGAAGCAGCCATAATCTCTCCATGCAGTGTGGTCTTGCTTCTTAAGCCTGCTGAGCTAAACTGCCTGGCAGGTACGTTAGACCAATGGGATCCAGCTGATCCCCCAACCTTTACTTCGGTAGATCTTCCCTCACTAGGGTTGGCCAGAACAATTGCTGATCAATTTGCATCTGATTTTTGAAAGGCATAGGTTGACTTCCTCACTCTCTACCTTGCTGCTCAGTCTTGGGAAGAGCAAGACTTTGATCCAGAGCTTGTAGTTGAGGGGCCAGACCTGAAAGCCTGTAAATCTCAACTGTACTGACTTCAATGAAGCTACTTTGAATTTACGCTAATGAGGCAGAAAGTAGATTCTGGCTCTTGCTCATCACTTTGTAATCACTCTGGCTCCCTGAGACAAAGGCAGTGAATCAACAGTGCTCATTATTTCTTTCACTGCTTTGCTTAAGCTACCTGCCCTTTCTTTCACTATTGAGTGTTTCTAAAGTAGCCTTCCATTTGCCAAGATAAAGCATAATAGCCTCTTTTATTACCTTCTTTTTTTCATCTTCCTCATCATGTCAATTAGTGTGTTTGCATTTTAACAGAGATCCTGCCTGAAAGCATTCTGGCCGCTAATGTCACAATTAGTGTTTCTTTCTGTTGGACCAATTATAGGTGATAATGTTACTATTTGACAGTGTTTGTGTTCTAATTAAGAGCCTGATTGCAAATTTGGTGCTCAATTCCAGCCAAGCTGCTGCTTTTTCATTGGGTATCCTCTAGTCACAGCTTTCTACACATCCCTGGAATTATACATGGAAAATAAAAATAGATGAGTCATCACTTGTATGAAATACTTTCTCACTTTCATCCAGATTCATCTCTCCTCTTTTCTTATTGAACATCCCAAGCATTTTTTCTTATTTGGTGAGAATCTTTATCAAGGACAGAGCATGCCACAGATAAAAGCAGGATGGAGCTTTTGAATGACAAGTTTAATCCATCACTTAATGCCCACACTTTCAAATGTCAGCCATGAACCAGTGATTGTTAATATCACCCAGCACCAAGGTGCATCAGTACAACAGTTTTGCCCATTAAGAAAAACAAACAAATCAATGCTGAAAATGTGTCAGGCTATAAAATTGAAAAAAACACCCTATAAAGCAGGTTTTGGGACAAAACTGGAGTAAGATCAATTACTGTGTTTCTAATAGGGAAAAATGCCATTCTCATTTCCAAAAAAAAAAGAGATATCTGGTCTCATCTTACCTTCAGCACTATGTAAAATAGCATGGGGACATTTGACAGCATTACCTTTCCTGTAATTCTGCTTGCCTCACCTTGCATAAATGCAGGGGTCTGCTGCTAAATCTGCACCAGACTTTACATCCTTCTGGATGCTGGTGTGCACAAGAGAGGTTATAAAGCATACAGGTAAGAACAGAGCAGGGTGGAACCTGCTAAGCATCACGTTTGTGCAGTCTGTGTTGTGATTTTCATACCATGTAGGGTCAAATGCATCACCAATGAAGTGTGATTTCTTCCCTGATCATCTGAATGAGCAACATACAGGCACAAATATGAACTTGCCTTGCTTCGGTGCCCTCAAGTGAATTGTGCTCACAGGAGGGAAAAGGCCAATTTTATGGCATTTGAAGTGATGGTTGAAATTTCAAAAGCAGTCAAACTAGCTACAACATTCCTGTTTCACAGACACCAAAGGCCCTTGTAGAGAAACTCTGTATCTGGGAAGCAGTTTCTCCAAGGGGACTAAGTCAACCACATTAATTCAGAAGAGCTATATTGGGAAATCAAAAACATTTCAGCATAGTAGTAGTGTGTCCAGTATGAAGCCTGGTCCTATACTGGCTGATACAAACCACAGTTTCCAGAAACAAGGCCTCACTGAAAAGCTGTTGATGTGGCTTGCTTTCACACTGGCAAGAGCTCTTGCTGCCCATTAGGCAGCTCCCAGTTGGGTCTTGCCTTCTCTCAGATGCATTTATCTGAATAGACTGCAAAACCAATGAAGTTTTGGACACAGGATCTCTGCCTCTGAACCTTGCAGAGGAAGAGCAACCTGTAGCTCAGCTTATCTGAGTCCTCAGGTCTAGTGCTAATTGCTTTATAGCTTAAAGGATTTTCCCTGTAGGTGCTCTGGACTTACAAATCATTTCTTCAGGGTTTTAGTTAAACATATGGCTAAAACATACAGACATGCATACAAAAAGATTTAGAAGCAGAATAATTTTTTACTTTAAGTGCTGATATATGCAAGGAAATAATAAAATATTGTATACATTTCTCTGCCTCCATTCCCTTACTGCTGTCATAGGTTCTCAGGCTTTTGAGGTGCTCAGGAATCCTCCTGAGGTCACGGCTTTTTGTCTGAAACACAGAACCTGTCTCCCTTGTGTAGCTATATCCCTTCTCCCTCAGCTAGTCCCCCTCTTAAGGACAGCATACTGCCTTCCTCTTTCC
>NW_010524132.1:6239-28246 GCF_000687285.1 Phaethon lepturus
AATTCTGAACTTTGCCCAGGTTGTCGTGCTCTGTGGCTTTCAAGGCTCCTACTGACACAGTCTTTTTAAATCACCTGTCTGGGACTGTTCTACTCTTTGAACACTAGATTCTGTAGCCAAGCTACATTGGAATGCATTTCACATAAACCCCAAGCATTTGTGGTTTTGCTATTTCAGAGCATCGGCCAGAGTACCTTAGTAGTACCCCTTAATATGCAGACATACTCCCCACAAAATTGCTGTGAATAAAATATTTCAGGTCTGCTTTCTAGGCTTGTGGCTTGGCACTTCAGTAGCTTTTGAAATAATTTCTGAATTCCTTGTAGGCAGTAACACTCTTAAATCTCATTTCTCTGGAAATGGAACAAGTTCACTGAGGCTCTTCAGATTATCATGTTAGGATCATAGGTCATATTTTATCTTATTGCAAATGGAGTGAAAATGACCTTTTCTGAGAGGTGTTGTGTGACCTTAAATTCAGGCAGGTGTATACATCTGATAATTTTGTTTAATGTTTGTTGTATTATCACAGAAGTATGATTTTTCCCATTTCAAAGCAAAAAATAGTCACAGCTATTCACCTTCTGTCTGTGAGGCTAATCTAATGCTGAGTCAAGCATTGTAAGAGAAATAATGTGCATATGCAAGAGACTTTAGGGAGTGGACTTCTCAGTCCACTGGTAAGCTCATATTTAGGGCTGCCAGCAGAATCAGCAAACTGCTTAATGAAAATGAACCCACTGCACTTAGGGGTTGGTTTTCCTCATTAATTTCCTCAAGTAATACTTGCCCAAAACTCAATGACTGCCCAAGAGTGGACAGCTGTAAGGTCTCCCTCAGTTGTTGGGGTTGGGGGGCATAGTGTCAAGAATTCCTTAAGAGATTTGTGGGGGTATTGCCTTTCTGTGTGACAAAGCTGTCAAATACCCATTTACCTTTGCTCTAAACTTTTCAGGTTGGATAAAAAGGACAGTAATACTTAACTGCAGAAGACTTTATTTCATATCTGAAAAATGTAATGCTGTTCCAGGCACATTTGGAACATGTTTGTGATACTCAGTAGCAATTGCAGTGCCTAACTTTAAATGGGAAAATGTTGGCTGGGGGCCTAATTTTTGTACGCGATGAAGAAACACCTTTCCCATTAGCTTCGGTGAGATTGTTGCTCAGCATCTGTGAGGTGTTACTCTGTGCTCTCAGATGTTGCTGATGTCAGCTTTAGACATGCTGCCAACTACAGAAGGATTTTTTAATGGGGAGGGAAAAAAAAGGAATTACCTCATAATAAATATAATATTTCATTTCATTGTAAATCCAGAAAAAAACAAACTTCTGTATATTGCAGAGTGCAATGGAAACTATCCTCAAGAGTCCTCTTCACATGCCTGCCAATTTTAATGAAGCAGTTGGTTTCAGATAATATCCAGTGTAGACAATAGGCTGAAGACACCAGGGATCTGTTTCACCATTTCTCTTGGTGCAGCATGGTGATGAAATCCCACCACCCTAATTTGATACTGTTTCACAGGTGCTCTGGGATATACAATGGAGGAACCAGGCTATCAGCGTCACAGAGCTCCAAGACAAAGCTAAGGAACCTTAGCAGCTCTCTTCCTGGAAGCACTGGTGATGCTGAGGACTGAAGGCAGACCATGCAGCTCAGGAATAATATATGAAAAAGATACTCTACCCTTATCCTAGATTACTAATCCTCTCTTCTTGGCAAGTTTTTCCTGCTTGGATATTTACAAAAATTAAACTCATTGCCTGTGCACCAAGGTTTACTGAAATTTGAAAGGTACTGGGATATGTCTGCCAGCCACTATTATTAGCCTGAAGCAGCTTTTTGTTAATATCTTGAGGGTTGAGGGTCTTGGCTTACAAAAGCCCCCCAAATCATTCATGGAGACATGCAGACATACTTGTAATTGCTTCTGGTTTTCAAGTAGACACAGACACTAGAAGTTTATAAACGGTGTGCATTCTTCCGCTGCACTAACTCGTAGGAATTCAGTGATGCCTTCTGGTCCTCTGTTGCTACAGCAAACAAAATGATAGGGCATAAAATAAATGCCAAATTTCCAAATCTTTCAGATAATGGAGGAAAAAACATTTCATCAAGAACAGGCTCTTTTCAAGAAGGTTCTACAGCTCCATATGAAGATATTCTTAGTGATTAAAGAGGGTATTTTATAAAAGCTGTACAATCAGGCTAGTATTCTGTCTGGAATGCCCCTTTTAGTCATCTTTCTATTCCATGTGAATCTTTAATACTAACAAGCATAAACAAGCTAGGGTAAACCTTGAATTTACTGTTACTAATAAGTTCCAATCTGCTGCAATATCATCCCATGTCTCTCCAGGCAATTAAAGTTGGTTCTTGCTTTTAAAGAAGCTTTAACGGGTGCAGCCAATGGACCATCTATTATCATGAATGAACTCAATTATTATCTTAGTCACGATCAATATTTGCTTAGACCAAGTTAGGAAAAATACTGAAAGCTTGTAAAGTGGTTAAATGGCTGCTGATGTTAAGGCAGCAGGAAAGCCTGAGAGCATTGAGAAATGTACCCTTAAATATGTGCAGTTTGTCTTGGTATTTCTGAAGTCATCCAGGAAATAAGTGCTGATGATCATCTTTTCTGACACTGGTACTGTGAATTTGCATCAAGGAGATAAAGGCTTACTAAATCTCTCAGTGGGGGAAGGTTAAAAATTAATGCGCTGTTTCCCCAATATGATGAAGAATGTGTTCTAAAAAGCAAATTCACTACAAAATGCTCTGCAAATAAGCCAAGCAGATGTACATGCGTGTTCACACATGTGACTGGCCTAGGTGGAAAAGCCACTACTAGATAACGTCTCTGGGCTGTTGCCAACCAGCTCTGTAAGAACTTAGCGGAGGAACACTGTGTCCCAACAGAGTGACTTTTCTTCCCCTGCAAAGGCAGCACACTGGGGCCAGAAGAACTGATGGTCTCATAATGGGCTAGAAAGCAAGTTTCATCAGAACCACATCACTAGCAGCCCAACGGAGTGGCCTGCATCATCCCCATATGATGATTTAATCATTCCAGAGCTGGGCTATTTTGTGATTCAAATGTTTCGGGAGGGAGTCTGGAGTTTCTGAACTCTATGTTACATTTTCTCTGACCGAGTCACTTAACATTTCTACTTCAGTTTCCAGTTTTAAAAACTCACTTCATACTCTGGAAATTGAAAGGCAGCTAGGAAGAAAGAGGTTGAAAGAGCAGGAGAAGCTAACAAAAGAGGTCCCAGACTTTAGGATAGTTGGTTTCCTTGTTAATTTGTCTTTTTTTATTTTTTTTTTCCTCAACTTAAGGCTACCTCCAGGGCAGTCAGAATGTTATTTTGCCCTGCAAGTTTCTCAGTGGGAGAGCCTGAAAACTACCACCTTTTCCAGATTTTACTGGCTGTCCTAGATGATTAAGGTTGTCTTTGCTTCAGTATTGCCATGAAAGGCTGACCTATATTTCAAAACAGGCTAGGACACAATTAATTTCTTCGGGCCCTTCTTGGGCGATGTCCCAGAGTATCCATAGAGCCTGCCAAGCAAGCCATCAGCAAAGGATTACAGATTTCTGATGGAGAAGTTTGTTGATGGTCTATTCCCTACATTGTGATAGAAACATTCTTGCCAGGTGAAAGGAAGACAAGAGCTTCCAATTAGTCATTTACACTTCACAAATGAAATGTTAAGTAACAACAGGTCAGTCATTTAATCTTAATGAATCTTAATTGTCTGTCTGGAAAACGAGCTGAGATCACTCTCATATACATGGTATATAGTTGAGAGACTGTTGCAAGTAGTAATTTGTATCATATTTTGCAAAGATGTGAAAAGTCATGTGAGACTAACATTGGGAGTGACACTGGTTCTCAGTTACACTGAGTCCACCGAGGCAGCATGAATGGGTATCAGCAAGGATGGAGCTTTGTTTTTTCTGCCATGAATTTGTCTAATGGCTTTCTGAATGCAGATAACACTTTGTCCCGATTGCTCTCTGTATACCAAAAGGCTCAACTGGATTCAAAAGGTGATGGAACAAATTAATGTCAGGAAAATGCATCACAGTCTATTAAAAAGAAAGTTGAGGCTTCCCCCCAAAACCTTAGATATCAGCTTTGGAGCAAGTAAGTGTGATCACAGTAGTGATCACAGTAGACTGTTCTGCAGGCCTTCTGAGACTTACTGGCATCCCTTCCATAAACCTGGAAGGTTTAGCCAAACGAAAATATCAAAAAGTGGCTTGATTTGTTCAGACATGAAACAAACAGTGAAAAAAAGGAGAATAGTTTTCCAGCATGAAATACTCCCTTATCCCCCTCCTCCATTTCTTCCCATCAATCATTTTCAATCAAATAAAATGCTAGGTTGTTTTTAGGTTGGTTTTGTTTGTCCTTCTATTTCAAAATTTAAGTGTAAATGTTTTAATGAAACATTCTCTTTTAAGAAACAGCAAACAAACAATTTTAGCCTTCACTCAGAAATGTCTGTTGAATCCTGCTAACAAATTGAATATCAACATCAGTTCATAATCAGCTTTTGACTCACCTAAATCTGCATTTTTTAAAAAGTGCAATGTTCAAACAGAAAAGTGTCCAATCTTGAACTGGCACAACAGTCAGAGCAGCTGCTCTCCTCTGTACAGCCTCACGAAGAATGAGATCTGTTCTTTCTTTTCCAATCATTTAGCATAAAGGAAGGATCTAATTCTACGACATCATTACCTGTGTCAAACTTCAGTACAACCAGTGTGAAGAAGATAATTTTCACAAGTCAGTGCAGACTCTGGCCATGCAGAATGGTCACATTGCTTATTAGGAGTGCTGGGAGTTTCTTGAACATTTCTTAACCGCCACTTTCAGTATTCAGCTTGACTCTACTAAATGCTTGGATGGACATCCAAGAAAACAAGAAAATCCTACTGAAACGAAAAATAACTGTATCTTAATCATGTATTGAATCGCACCATTTCAGTGCATCCTTTCCCGATTGCTTTATAATCTTAAAACCAAAAGAAAAAAAAACCCAGATGGAAACCTGCTTCCTTACATTATTATTACTGTTACTATCCCCAACAAATGATCACACACTTTTCTTACATATTTGCTTGTTTAAAAGTAATTTAAGCTTCTGTTGCATTCTTCATTTGGCACAAAAGAGCCCATAAAGACTCTGCCCTTGGTAGGAAAGATTGTTTGCTTTCGTCAGACCCTAATCCAGAGAGGTGCAGAGCAATCTCAGCCCCAGCTCAGTCGAGACAAGGCTCTTGGAGATTAGGACTCCTAAGACTGTTTTGTTTCCATTGACTTCAGACTTCCAAGGCTTTGTTTTTCATCTTTCTCTAAAGTTATTTGAATTAAAACAAAACAAATCAGAAAATCCCACATTTCAGCAAAGCAAGGTCCAAAATAGCCATGTCTCTTTGTGTTTGCTTACTAGGTACTCTTAGGCGTTAGGCCTTCAATTTAAAGCGTGTTGTATTCATATGAAGGGAGAATTAAAATTTCTACTCCGTGAATTTTCCCTAGAATAGTTCTGTTGGGAACTGCTCTGCATAAAAGAAGAAATTTGCCATAGAAGAAAGAATACCTTCCATCTTCCTAATACATGTATCCTGTATCCTTTGACATCCAAGCAAATCACACAGAACTAACTTGCTGCCCATGTGGAAACCCTGTGCTTCTGTCGCAGTGCCAGATGACTAGGAGTTGTCAGTGTGATACAATGGTGAAAAGCTAGTCTGATTCCAGGGTACATCAGGCCAGGCTTTGTCCGTGGAGACGGGAAATACCATATACAGTGTTGGTAAGGCCTTGTTTCAGATACCACAGTTCCTGTCACCTCTGTTCAAAAAAGATAAACTGAAATTAGAAGGGGTACAGAGAAGGGTTTCTAAGGTGAGTTCAGGAACAGAAGATCTATCTTACAAAAAGACATTAAAAGAGCTTGGCTTGTTTGGCCTAGTAAAACAAGACTGGAGACAGGCAATAATGACTCTTTATAGATACATCAAGGAGTAAATATCGGGGAGGGAGAAGAATTGTTTAACCTCAAGAATAATGCTGGAACAAAATCAAATGGATATAAATTGGTCATGAATAATTTTAGACTGGAAATTGGGGGAAGGTTTCCAACCATTGGAGGAATGATATTCTGGAATAGCCTTTCAAATAGAGTAGTGATGGGAAAAGAACTTCAATTTAAACTTGTGATATGGATAAGCAAGTGGGTTTGAAAAAAAGAGACTTAAGTATTTGTTGAAGGTGTTGTTTACACTAGATTTACATAAAATTTATAACACGCTCTGGAGCTTCTACTGATTACCTGCCAGGGATGAGAAGAATCTTTTCCCACTTCATACGTAATTTTGCTTCTTGGGCTTTTTTGCCTTTTTTTCCTTTGCCATAAAGTATTAGGGATTGGGCACAGAGGAAGACAGGAAGTAGAGACAGAAGCACAGGCACTCCTCAAAGTATTAAAGTCTTCCAGGTGGCTTTGATTATGCTATTGTCCACATACCTGTGTTCCCACTGATTGCCAGACTGGAAGTCAGTAGGTAATTTTGTCCTAGTTTGTCTTCTTTTTACTGAAGGGCATAGACTTGTCCACTACCTAAGACCACCTGAGAATTTAAGCTAACGTATCCTAAATATTATTATATTCAAAATATTATTGACAAAGTCAATCGTTTTCTTCCTTTCTGTCACAGATGACGGCTGCTGCTGAAAGGCTTTGACGACAGTCTGAAATTCTTGACAGAGTGTGAAAAGTGTTCTGTATTGGGCAAGGACTGGTGAAGTAAGGCCAAGCAGCCGTTCCACAATGCGCAGGATGACACACCACCATGCAGGCCTTCCAGACCTGGATTAACTGGGAGTCTCAACACTTTGAAAGACAAAGGGTGATAAAGTGTTGTTGCTGTTGCTACAAGAATGTGTCTTACCCAGCATTAATTTTATCTTATGGCCAAAGAGCAACATGTCATGATTTGCAGTGCTGTTTCCTATTATTTCAATCCAAAACTGAATCAAAACCCTGAGAGGTTTCAGTATGGTGAGACATGGAAAGAGGCAACATTTTCTCAAGGCAGAAATCATTCTGCATCATCACTAATCAACCATGCATTTCCCCTCCAAGATTGGCTGTAAGTACATAGTGCAAAGGAAGCCCACTTCCACATCTTAGGGTCAGTTTTCCATAGCATTTTCCTTTCATTAACTGCCAGCATTTTTATAAGGCTGTCAGACTCATTCTCCAGTCCAGTACCGTCATGCTGAAGCTTCTTGCAAGACAGAGTTTTAAAAAAAGCTTAGGCAAAACTCAGGTCTACCTTTCCCTCTGAAAAATTCCTAGCCTTTCCGCCCAATCTGGATGCAATTGCCAGCCTCTCCCTCCCTCTAAACTGACCCCTGTCAGGATCTGACATGAAAAACCATTTCCCTCCTACAACCTGTCTGTGGCTTCCTACAGCTCACTCAATGGTCATTTATCTTCTTGACCCGCTAATTGTACAGGGCCAGCTGGTTCCCAGGTCCCTGGTCCGTACTGGGGCAGCACACTGTTACAGTATTTCTGTAGCCCATGAAGCCCACGTACTTTGGAGCTGATGTTAGCATTTACAGTTAGGAATGCTCTAAATAAATTCTTTACTCTTTCCTTTATGTATGCCAGAAGAAAATCCACTTGGTCTGCAGATCCACTTGGTCTTGCAGGTTTTGCTTACACTGGTAGCCCATTGTGTCCATTACAGACGCATGTCTTAGTAAGTAAAGGTTAAAAGATTAAGTCCTTGAATTTTGTCTGTCACGCAAACTCCATCTCTCAACTGCTTTACAGAAACCAGTAGTGTAGTTTAAGAGATAAATAAGAGCAGGAAGACAGAAGTAAGGGGGAAGGGAAGAGTTTTCCGCTGAGATCTGAAATGAGATGGTAAGCCAATGAAGCAGGCAAATACAGACAAGCCTGTTCCAGATGGCAGGAGGCATAGAGGAGAAGTTTCTCATCCCACCTCTGGCCAGATTGCATGGAGGGACAGAGAAGAAGCAGTCACTTGATGAAATTAAAGGGCGTTACACGTAGAAAAAAATAAACAGAAATGCTTCTCTGCACAGGATGCAGTCAACCTGTAAAATATGCTACAGAGAAAGTCACAGAGTTAAATACTAAGGCTGGATTTTTAAAAAAGTTTTATCATTGTGTGATTATTAATAACATGCAGAGCAGTGCCAGGTAACTTAAAGGTAATCAAATTTCAAAACTTCCTAGGATAAGCCATCCCCTTACCAGGGTCAGCAAAACATGCTAACCTTGGGATGTAAATGCTCAAACAAAATCCCACAAGTATTACATTACAGCATTACAGGAGCATTACAGGGGTGTGTTGCCATCTGCAAGAACCAAATACTGATCCCTGCTGGACACCAGGCACTGGCTACGCTGACCACTGCTTATGCTGTTTTTCTGTGACCTTGGTGCTATTTGTGCTTGTCAGTTATGCTGTTCCTGTTCATCTGGGCATTCAAATCTGAATATTTCTTCTTTTGCATAGTCAGGGAAAAAATGAAGTGATGTGCATCCCTATCCACACACCTGGAGCATTACTGAAGGCCAAAGCTAGGATAACCAGCATTTACTTCATGCAGGGTTGCTGTTATCTGAGCAGTTCTGTTAAGATGAGGCCAAAAGGAAAGCAGCTGGGGCTTTAAAAGTTCTCATCTCTCAACAAGCCCATCTTTGTGCCCCATACATTTTATCTGTTTGCCTCCTGTTCTCAGAGAGTCCTGGGATCCCCCCAAATGTATTCAATATATTGAGACCTTCAGTTACTGCCTCCCCCTGCCCCACCTTTCCTCACAGGGATCTTTGGGATGTTTCATGAATTTAGCAGGTTGAAAGGAAAAGGAACAACAAAAACTACACCAATTTCATTTGGAAAAAAATAAGCATAATTTTTTAAAAGATGATAGGAAAATTCCCTCTCTCTCTAACCTGTTACATTCATTAGTTACAAGAACATTCTCTGCTCACATCAACCTTTGCATTTGCATTTGACTACCCACAAGATCTGATGCAAGGCAGTCCTTCCCGATTTCTGCGGGACTCCTGGCTGAACACTCCTGGCATGCACAGACAGCACTGGTCTCAGCATGAACTGTCGTGTAACAGCTACACACCAGCTGGTGAGGGGCATTACAGCACTGGTGACCAGCTTTGAATAAAAGCACATCAGTTAAAGCATTTATTCAGGAAGTGATGGATCAGGATTCATTAGGAATGTGCCTAGAAAGAAACTTGAGTTTGGGTAGCAGGCATGGGTAAAGCACTCCTGTCTCAGCTGAAGCCATCTCATATGCAACAAAAAATGTGTATTTAGCATGCTGTAAAAAAGAAAAGAGAGAGATACACCAGGAAAATCAGTGGAAGAGTGCTGGGTGAGTTGGAAGTCAATGGAGCAGGGGAGCAGGAGCATATGCTGCTGGTGCGGAGTGGGCGTGAGGGCTCAGGGACACAAATATTCTGCATGCATACTCCATTACCAGCTGGAATAACAGGTGAGAAATGCAAGGGACTTCCTATTGTGTGCTTATTTCAATTGCTATGTCTTTAGTGCTATGTCTACTTCCTTAAGTAGCAGGGCTAAAGTCTGCAAATCACATTCTGGCTTCCTCTAACTGGGCCAGACTCTAAGGAGTCTATCTCTTCACTTAGAAAGACAAAACCAATTACCAACAACCTGCTTCTGAGGACAAAAAGACCAGCTTGTTAATGAGGGACTAAGAGGAGCTCATTCCATCTGAAAAGACAATTTCACACCATCCCACTGTTCATTTAAATGTCTCCTTTAATAGACATCTTTTTGTCTATTAGAAGTCAGAATACAGTATTTGTTCCTATTGTCCAAAATGTGGCCCCAAGGATTTTAATGGTAACACTATTATGTTATGTTGGGAATGACCATGATACAAAATACCTTTAGAGCTAGAGTGGTGATATGGGGATACAAGGAATTACACATTCTGGATCATATGCTATACCATGGTCTTCCCATTCTGCTTGGGAGCCATATAACAATATAGAGTGAAGTCCAGAATATAGGTTTTGGAAGAGAGGGAGGGTTTTGCCTATTTGCCACTCTAGTTAAGTTCCCTTTACTAATTGGGCCTCCTTGACCAGAAACAAGACCAAAAATCATCCATGGGAGAAAATTCCCCAATGCAAACTAACAAAACAACCATAAAAAGAGGTCTTGTTTTATGGCATGCTCCATTGGTATTGCAGTATTCTGCCTATGTGGGCATATTTTCTAACACATTATGCAAAAACAAGTCAGGGAAGATGCTGAGGATTGTAATTTTCTAATTTAATTCTGCCATTTCCAGTAATGGAAAGCCATACTATGGCTATTTATCTTCATAAGTGACAGATGCATTTCATTAAAACTTCCTTAAATAATTTCTCATGGCACTAGAAGAAGGAAAAAAAGGAGTGAGAAGATATCTATTTTGTAAGCACACACACATCGATGTTTTGAGAGCTGTTAAACACGCAAATGATCTATGACATTGCATTAAAGAGGTCAAGTAAAAAGACATTTGTCTAGTGTTTTTTGAAATATTGATGCCTGTTGAACACATCGTGAAGCAATCTGACATTGACTGTTGCTGGATGAAAACATGCTAATATCACTGTGCAGTGATATAATGACTGCCACTGGGGAGAATCCCAAAGCTCGGTGTAATGCTATGACAGGCAGACGCTTCCGCTCCAGGTACTGCTGAAATGCTGCCATGTAGGAGCAGGAGGATGCAGCAGCTGTAGAGCAGCTGACTCTGACTCTGCAGAATAATTTGGCCAAAGAGTGAAGAACTTTGTATTTCAGTTGAAACTGCATTTAAATAAGCAATGTTCTAGGGCAGGTGAATATTCACCCAATTTTCTTTCTATGCCAGACAACTGATAGTGGAGCAATAAAAGCTCTTTTGAAGAAATCTGCATCCTGTGCAAAACGTATACTTCTGTGTAAAGGCCTAGCCCAGATCTTGGCATATAGGAGTTGCAAGAAAGCAGTGAAAGCATTGGAGAAGGGAGAGCCCCAGGAGAGACCATGTGCCCTTTTTCTGTTGTCCTCATATTCCATACACCTTAGGGAAGCTTGAAGGCTTGCAACAGTTCCTATAGGGTCATTAGGTTAAGCAAGATTGCCAATGCATCTAAATCATTCTCCTCACCCATTCAGTAAGCCCATACAGAAGAAGATGGGATGAAGTGGTTTAGAGGTAGTGCTGTCATTATGTGCTCCTCAGTTTCCCATTTAGAGTAACTTTCTAACTTAGGGGGGTGGCAAAAGGGGACAGAGTGGCAAAGAGAGCCTTTCCCAAACTCCTGTCTCACAAGCCTATCATCTGGTCTAGCAGCTGCTGCCCAACAGTGCTGGCAAAAAGGCCAGTGGCGAGGTGGGCTGTTGAGAAAGAATTCACCTCTAGAACAAGGAAGTGCTCTTCCATACGCTGGTGGTACGGATGGAGAAGTTGTCATGGTCTGTAGACAAAGCTGTTCTTACTCTAGGGTCCCCTTTTTAAGGCCCCAGAGCTGTCAAGTGAGCTGGAAGAGTGCCTGCAGTCCCTGTTGCCATCCCCGTGGCACTCTGCCTGTTTGGCCTCAGCACCTTTCCCTGGCTCTACATTTGCTCTCAGCTCACTGAGCAAATAAACCCAAGTGAATAAGCTATTCAAGAAATGCTGCCCTCTTTTTTGGTTTGTGAATCTTGCAATCACTTCTCACTGTTATTCCAAACTACTCACTGAACACGCTCCATTTGTTTTTCATCCCCAGTGGAGTTTGTTGACAAAGTCATAGTGAGTACTATAGCAGTGTAAATCAGCACAGACTAGACAGGTGGTTTTCTTCCTACACTGACTGAAGAAACACTAACTCTCTGATTAAAAAATATCACCTTCTTCATGGAAACATTAGCAAATGAGCCAAAGCTTGCTTCCTCCAGTGTGCTTAAAAGATGTGGTTTCCATAAGTAAAGTGCTCTTAGTGCTTTTCAGAAGGGCAGATCCACTGGGTTCAGAGCAGCATCACCCAGGGCTTGGTACAAGAGCCCACACTTAGGGGCCAGGGTCTGCCTCCTCCCTCCAGCCAACATGGAACCTCCTGTGAATGTCAGAGCACCCACTGCCCTTTGTACTTCATCAGGGATCTACCTCCTTTGAAAACTCCAGCTCTAAAGGTATTTTATATCATGGTCATTCCGAAGTTACCTGAACCTGTTTCGCAATCAGTACTGGGCCTCTCAAGTATAGGCCCTCAATCAGCAGTAGGAGTTCAGCACGTAAACTGGGGCCAGCACACATAAGACTTACCTCTCCTCTCCGCACACTGCTCATGAAGTCAGTCTTTATTCATATATTGTGGCAATGCTGTATGAGAAGGTGAAGGCAGAACTCCTGCAGGCCTCTTCCCTTGCTCTGTTTTCTGGTGTTATTACCACTGATGTTTAGTCATGCCAAATTCATGACAGTTGCCGTTGAGTCATGATGGCAGGTGGCTCTGGTTGGCCCTGGCTGCAAGCAGATGAGACTACCTATTAGGGAAGAGAGGACTAGTGCCAAGAGAGCGACTCAGGGGAGCTAGGCTGACAACGTCAGCTCATCGGTAAAACCAAGCTTCAGAGGAGGCTGAGCTTTCTTACTCATGCTCTAGTGTTCAGAGCATGACTCAACTCGTTCATACAGCAGCCAGAGGCCAGCCACAAGGAAAGTCTTTTGTCTGCAGCATTTCAGCTGGGCTGTTCCTGCCACCACCTCTTCCTTTCCCCTTGTGTTTCTGTGCAGGTGATTAGTTAGGACTGACTTTCAGTGCTTCTGTGGAATGGCTGAACAGTTACCAAAAAGCAAAAGTCAAGGAGGGAAGAAAAAATTTCCCTTGCGGTTAATCACTGGCCACATCGTGAAACTCATCAAACTTTGAGGAAGTAATTGAAGCTATTTGCACTTGTGGGAAATGGGAAAGACAAAAGTACAGGAAATTGCTTGTTGTTTTGCTCTCAGCACCACAGCTATGATTACTCTCTTGTTGGATGAGATTCCTTTAGAAGAAATGGCTTCCAGCTAAAGGATAAAAAGACCAGTCAGGTTTTGTTTAGTTTGTTTGTTTTGAAAAATCCTTTTCATGCTTCCTCTGATCCATAAAGACAATCTCAGTGCATGCAAGAAACATTCCCCTGGAAAACGAGGAGCTGTAAGGCCCAGCTGAACACACTGCTCTGGCAGCTTCACCTGTCAGATATTTAAAAGTGAGGAGGGTTAACCACTTAGTGAATGAGAGACACACTAGAGAAAGAACATTTTTTGTCAGAAATTGTTCTTATATGTAAAAATGTAACTGTGCACTTTGTAATAGAAATGACAGAACTTCAGTTCTGCTGAGTGTTTGGAATGGTTAGTAACAGAGACTTCATTAAGGTTTATGATCAGATGAGGCACATGCAGCAAGTACAATAAATAGACAGTCCTGAGCGTCAGGCCTCTGACTCTGAATGGTCCATCCTCCCAGGACGATGGATCCTCAGGGTGGCCTGGGATCCCTCTGAATACCCCTGCAGCCCCCTTATTTCCTGGAATGCCCCTTGGAGATAGCTGTAGCAACAGTCTTTTCCAAGACCAAATTCCCTAACAGACAACCACAAGACTGGAACTGTGCCGGGAATAAGGGCTTTCTGAGAGCTACTTCCATGAGATCCAGGCATGCCAAGAATTTAGCTTCATACCTCTATCTTGATTTCCATGTAACTGCTGTAAATTGCCTGCCTCTTGAGGTAAGGTTCATGTAGCAGTACTTAAAATTGTGACCTGAAGAAAGTCACAGTACTTCATAAAACCCCATGTACATGAAAAGCATCTCCTGCCAGCCCTTCTGTGGCCTCAGCAGATCATGACAACATTGAAATGAGTAGTAATGTACTAGACCAGATCTTTGGGTGACATAAATCAGTGGGGTACCATGGTCTTCAAGTCATGTGTAGCTTAAAACCTACATCAGTAAAAGTAGCATGCACAAGGAGACAGTGTAAAAATTATTTTTCTCTTTTCCCTGCCTATTTCCTTTGTTATTTTATTAGCACTGGCATAGACCTATAGCACTCCTTTCTATCTCATTATAAGGATAAAAAACTTGAGTCAATTTGTGGTACACGATACATTAACTTGTGACTATGTCTACTGTATCAGTTGTAATGGTCCCATCCACAATGACAAACAATCAGGTTAATACTGTCGGATAGAGTTTTTCTTTTCCAAAATGATACATTTAGTTTTCATATCTGCAGAGAAGCAAGGGAAGAACCAGCAAAGAAAAGAAAAGATCTTTTTTTGGAGGGGAAGGAGTGGCATAATTTTAATAAGATTTAAATTCTTACTTCCACTAGAGTTGGGCCTAGACAAGTGAGATGCACTCATCTAAATCCTATGGGGATGAGAGCTATGTAGCAACTGAAATATGTAATCAGATACTGAAATGAGCCTTATACAAGTGTCAAAGTCATTTTACATTAAAGGGCATGAGAGCATCTCAAAGCAGTGATAGATGCATGACCACATGACAGTTTCAAAGCAAAAAAATTAGCCTGATTTTTTTTGTTAAGATATGATACTATTTTAAATGTATGTGGGAAATCAAATAAATCCCTAATAATGCTCCACTGGGTTCTGACATTTTCTGATTGTCAGTAGAATAGAGTCACATGGATTTGTCAGATGGCACATGAGAAAATGCAAAGTATGGTGGCAAACATGACTTGAAGGTAGGAGTTAAGTCCTGCTTTCATTTGTGCCATGCACTGCCAGAGGACTTTTAGTAGAAACCACTTTTGGATGTTCACTAGGATATGTGAGATCAGAATTTTATACCATGACTTGCCTTTTAAGGCATGCCATTGCCTATGCTGTTTTAAGGGCATCCATGGGGATATACACACGATGTTTCCATGATGATATAGGTGGAAACAGCTCCTCTGAAATCTGCACCCACTTACATCAGTTAAATGTTTGGTTCCGATTCTGGGTTTTGTTTCTTTCTTTCTTTATCTATTATCTTTCTTTTAAGACATTAGTTGCACATAATTGATGGAGTTCAGATTTTTGTTTTCACCTCTGCAGGGCCCATTTTTAAAAGTCATCTTATCACTCTCTCATTCACTGCCCTTGCCCTCCCTCTTCCTTCTGACTCTGTTAAATCAGACTCCATTTTTCCTCCAATTGCTCCGCACAACCTTGCGTTCTGCATATTGACCTTTCATATGCTGCCATTTGGATCACCAGCTCTAGCCATTACATTAGCAACACACAATTACACCCTCAAGGTAGACTCAAGTGCAGATCCTACCTCTACATAAATACCTTAATGAATGGAAAGATGCTGATGTATGTTTGAAGTATGTTTTCAGCTCACGTACTAGACAAGAAGGATTCTGCAGAGACTTGAAACTGTGGGTAGTGATGGGAGCATTTTCCAAATGTTTCTGTTCCACCAGAGTGCCCCGTGCTGTTCTCTGAAGTGCCCATGCATTATATTTTTTTCTAGGGGTTATTGCCAAAAGCTGCACCCAGTTGTCACAGAGGGGGCAGTCACATCTAGTGAGCTCAGATGGGGAGCTCTTGGCTGGTGTGAAGACATGGCACTTTCAAAAGAAGTGTTCTTGGTGACTTATTTATCAATTTTGCCTTTGGTGTGAACTGCTATCCCGATATGCTGTAGTTCAGTAATATCACTCTTCTGGGAATGTGATGCAGCCATTAAAGCACCTATGCCTTTTTTTTTCTTTTTTCTTTCAGAATTCAACATATATTTTTCTGTGAACAAGCAACAGCAGAACTGAAGCAACTCTAGCCTCCCTCCCCCAAAAAAACACAATCTGACAATGAAAGATGTCAAATCTGACATATGAAAGAATTTGCCCCATGGCTATGTAGGTAATGAACATACAGCTATATGGGACATGTCTTCTTTACAGTCTTATAGTTGTGATAAATTGAGCAATATGTGAAATGGTGGTTTTCAACCAGTTCAAGGTATTGTTTGTCCAGATTATCATGAATAAAATTTGCTCACAGTCCCCAACCACTGAGAATGAACTATCTTTCTCACTTCTAGGAGGAATTCTGCTGTGATAGAAGGGAATTGGAGAAAAGGAACAGTGTGAGGCTATCCTGTACCATCTCTGTGTACAAACAGGCATCAGTTTCCACAGTGACTCTCAAGGGCCCTGCTAGGCATGTGATACTAACTGTGATATTTGGCCTAGAACAGAGATTCACCACAGGCTCCAATATCAATTAATGTCTCCATAATTCATCAAAATAACCATCAGATATTATTTTACATAAAGGCATACAATATTGCTCTTCTTATATCCTTTACTACATTGATTTTGCAAATGCGACCTCCTCCAATTTACAGAAGTCTTGCTTTAGCTTTGTGCACAAAAAAAATCTTTCTAAAATTGGTAAGTGTAATAAAAATCTGTCGCATGAGTGGTCAGTCCAGTATGGCTGTTTAATTAACCAGTTCAAAAAAGGTGAGGAAAAGAGACCGCTTCTGAAAGATCCCAGAAGGAAAACAACTTGTTCCCAGTGGAGCTGCTTCTCTCCAGCATATTCTAGATTGTGCCAGTGTTTGATGTATTGACTTCAGAAAAATTCAACATGAAGTGCTGGAATGAGTAAGTGTGTGGGGAAAAAAAGGGAATTTAGCCTCCTTTTGCACTCATTACAGCAAGGCTTATTCAAACCTTGTCCCTCACAGAAAAGAATCTCTTCATTGAGATCTTCCTGAGCAGGGGAGATGCTGGGTCAATCAATGACTGCCTCGGTGGATCTTCGATCAGCCTATGGCCCTTCTGGCAAACACATGCAGCCTCACAGCTGAGGCAGGTCTTCCTCAGAGCTAGCGCTGCCTGATAACAAGGCTTTAAAGAGAGAGGGAACTTCAAATATGCAATGCCTCTTTGCTGGGCTTGAAAGAATTAACTGCAGCAAAAACTAGGCATGCTCACAACATGGGTTCTGTCAGGGTAAACATGACTCCGAAACTCTGCAAGGCTTTTGGAAGTGGGATAATGTGGCATTTCTTTGTATATCATGTGCAGAAAGGAGGTATTTAGAAGGTATTTAGAAGCTTAGGTCAATATTCATCATCCAAGCATTTAAGTCCAATTAATTCACCTACTTTTTACTAATTAATTAGATAAACCTGCTTGCTTTACAAAAAGCTGAGCAACAAGGCAACCTGTAGCTGAGGGTATCTAAGCAGTTTTAGCCAACTGCTACCAGGGTTTGACAGTTCTTTTTCCCTTGCCTGCAGGGTTGCAGTGCCACACAGGTAGCAACACTGCTGCTGTACAGGATCTCCACAGCTCCCCTCCCTCCAGTCTGTGGTGCGCTGCTCTAGCATCATCCTTGCAGCAAACCTTAACTCAACAACCAAGCCACGAATCTGGGATGAAGAGCTTATTTGCAGAAAAATGCAGTGTCATGACATAACCTAGGCTACTAGTGAAGTCTGAATGCATTTGGGACAATCATTTATGACTGGCAAAAGGAAAAAAAGAAAAGAATAAGGGGAAAATTTCTATTTTTGGTTTTGACATTTTGTAATATAAATCCTTTTATTTCTCATCCTAGTGGGATCTTTCAAGGCTAAATTCAGTCACACTTACTTTTCAAAAGTTGAAACAAACGAGTCTCCCTGCAACAGAGGACTGAACCTCAAAACTAAAGCCTCCTGGTCAGGTTTCACTCTGGGTCAACTCAGTCAGATACAGATTTTCCTGCTTTACCCATGCTGTTGCAGAAGAGAGAATAAATTTTGCACAGCTCAACCATTAGAACATGCTTCCACATTTAGCCTGTTCAAGAAGCAGGTGCTGGTGGAAAGCACAGTGTTCACAACCAACACACACTTTTAATGCAGAACATAAAAATATACAATAAAAATATTTATGCAAAAATTGAAGAATGGGCTGCAAGCTCTCAGCACATAATTCTGTTTTCAGTGGGATAAGCAATTTTTCATATGCCTTGGCAAATTTTAGCCTAATTAAAAGAACAAGTAGGTAACTACTGATAGTATATATGGATAAATTAGAGCAATAATGTCATCATCCATTCCAAACCTATCCAGAAATTTATGAGGTCTTTGATGAGGTGCAGATGGGCCCCTTCCTTACAGCAAAGGTCATAAGGAGTCTGGAGGACTCAGGATTCAAAATTTACACATTCTATGCAAATTTGCAAGTCAGGGCCAGTTTTGTCCAGTTGCAGTAACAGGCATGCAGAGCAGTAGAGAAAACCATCACCACATGCATGGTGGTTACTGTTACATACTAAATGACTCATTTAATTTTCTGTGCTCTGCTGTCACATTTTTTCTTTCATCTCCTGAAAACTGAACTCTCTTTATCTGGCTCCACTCCTCATACTTCAATACCATCTCCAGAAAAGGGTCCGGGAATGTCAGCAGAATTATCTTAATGTTGATTCCTCTTAACATCAGCAAAAGCTGTGAGTAAGGGGATCTGCTCATTGATGATAGCAGGTTTCTGAGATTCTAGCATGACACCACAAGGCAGCCTCGACTGTCCAACACTCTCCCTGTGTCTATGTGGAGAATCGTGGTTCTTTGAAGGACACCTTCCTTGTTTTGAAGGACACCTTCATTGGGGACCTTGCAGATTTTGATTGGATTCCTACACAAATCTATCCAAGCAGAGATTGGTGAACTGTCATGCAATTCTGGTATAAAAACATTCCCTCTTCACCCCATATCTCAGCTAAGCACATTGCCTAGTGAAAGCCTGCTCACTTCACTCCCACGGGTGTCCAATTTCTGTCATCCTTAATGCACAAGGTCTGTATGTTTCCCTATGACGATGTAAAAAAGGATGCAGGGCTGTTAAACAAAAGAATGAGATGAACGGGAAACCCCATTCTTCTCTAACTACAAGTTTGCACCTTTCTGAATCACATTCTGGCTTCCCCCTGCTGCCCTCCCCGCACCCCACCCCCGCCCGCCGGCAAGCGCACTTTAACTGCTGGAGGAGAAAAAATCCATGTTGGATCCCAAGAGCTGGGCACTGTCTGACAGCTTCACATCAGGAAACTCTGGCAGTGACTGCTACTGCTCCCTGATGTTTGATCCCAGGCCTCCCACACATGGCAAGATACAGGAGGCTCAGTACCTTGGAGGCCAGAATGGTAAGAAATACAGATCCCTGATGAGAATGCAGGAGACATGAGTCAGACATGAGCAAGACCCAGATTACTGTGAACAACACACCATCTGAGCGATGTCTGCTTAATGATGGTCAGAGAGTCAGTACAGCGCTCATATTAAAACAGTTAACATCTCCATTTTCCAGGATCCATGGCAATACTGTGCCATTCAATTATTTGCATTCTGGCCTGTAAAAATCACAATTCTTTTTGCTGTCTACAGCCTTAAAAATTGGCATACTTCTCAAAAGAAAAGATAATCTTTTCACCTGTGATTTCCATCAGTAAAACAACCCTATCTCCTGCTTAACATGTCACTTTTTGCTTTGAAATCTCATAGTTATTATCAATGAATAGGCTGTATCATGATGAATGTATAGGAAAATTGAGGCAGCACCTGTGGTTTTCACACTCTGAACATGGGATTAAAACAGAGAGTCAGGAGGTAAACCACACACAACCTCTGCTTCAACCTCTGGAGAACACTGCTTGCTTGCCTTTACACATTAGAGACACGGACATCTTTGCACAGATTGAATTTAGATGTTTACAGCACCTGTTCACTTTTCTAGCAATGCTCATAGGTGGCTTTCCACGTGGCAGTGAGATGCACAGAGTCCCTTGTTTGTAGTACATTGAAAGAAACTCCATTTGAGACGTGATTAGACTTCACGATAGGTCAAAAAGAAACTCGGAAATGAAATCACCACAGTACCATATGCCACACTCTGCCTAGGCACAGCAAAAGTTAAATTCACTATTGCAGCTGCCAGAGTGAATTTCTTTGCTTTTATTGGTATATGACTCAGCTTTAATATTTTTCTAAGACAGTTTTTGATAATTCTATGGACAGATCTAAGTAACATTAATAACACAGAAGAGTCGGTCAGTTCCTTCCAACAAGCCTAGTAAACCTATTCTGGGTATTAAGAGAGGCAAAACAAGAGTCAGAGCACCCAGATTTTCTTCTTTGGAATGGAATAATCCTAACCTTTCTGCCTTGGACAGATTTTCTCATTAGTGAGAGAAAGCATTATTCAGCGAGTATCGTACAAAAGCTAAAAGTACTGAGTTCCTATCCTAGGTCGGAATATTGCCTGTAGTGATCTTCAGTAGTTCCTCCCACAGCCTCAATTTGTTGGGCCGCAAAAATAGTTATATATTTGTGATACCATTTCAAACATGAGCGTTTCCATTTCTGTAGGCTAACCCCTATTCCCTTCTCCCACAATTTCACATCAGTGCCTAACACTATCACTCACATCCTGAAGGGCTGTGTATGTCTATTAGATGGAGTTAATTCCTTTCAAGCTCCTTCTGTGCATGGCTGTGACTGACAGAGACGGGTGCTGTTTGCAAGTGTCAGTGGAGCATGACCTCGAGTTAATACACTGAATGATGAAAGAAAAAAAGATTCATTCAGCATGTGAACTCTATGCTGAGATTAGCCAGGAGTACTGAGCACATACAAATTGCTGTTTTGTCAGCCCAGCGGTTGGCAGAGTTTTTAAATATTCCAGCTATTCTAAGCCATCATCCTTAAGGCTGGGGCAACTATAAAAAAATGGAGAATCAAAATACCATTTCCAATCCAAACACCATTGTTTTAGATAGAGGTTTGGACCTGGATGCTTAGAGCAATGCATGACCTCCTGGCAGCTGCAGCCTTCTATTTGATGTGAAAGGACTTGCAGTAACATGCACAGAACTGTCTGGAAAACTCAGAGAAGGGACCACAAGATATGAAGCCTTTCAGTGGTAGATGTCAGTTTAACTCCAGCCTGGCCAGGAGCAATTGGAAGTTACAAGAATCTCTGCGGTCTGTCTGGCTGCTTGTGCTAATTGCTCTCCTTTCAGTTGCCTGTGGACATAAGTTGGTCTTCCAGATGCCTTCTCTACACCTGGTGTTAGCAGAGCACTCAGGGGCCACATAAGCCATGGTAGATGACCTCTTCTCTCACCCAAGCAGTTCTGTCTGGAACTGAATCTCTGTCTGTCTGGAGAGCAATGCCTGCATTAGCGTTCAGGGCATAGATCTTATCTGTAGTTGGCTAAAACTTTAGAAGGTCGGGGAGAACCCCAAGAGAATATCAGTGATACTTTTGGAGATTTCTCCCTAGCTATATAGTTGGACATTTCTTAGAATTTAAAAAGCAACCTAACTGTTAGCAGAAGGATTGGAAGAAATACAGTTTCCCTCCCTCTTCTGACTAGTTCTAGCAGTAACTATTACCAGAGGCGGAGAAGATACCAAATCTCTTTCTATCTGTGCTTCCTATTGTTGACTTTGACAACTACATCCATTTAGAGTCAGATTCTGTCACACATTGCTGCTTTGAAACCAGCAGATATTTGGGGCAGACAATAAATGCAGAATTTAGAGCGTTATAACTTTAGTACTTTCAGTGCAAAGAATCCTCTGCTCACCTCTCCTCATTGCCCATCTCCCTCATGCATGATTCTCTTGCCTTTGTATCTGACCCTGTGTTCAAAAACCTTTGCATCATCTGTTCCTCTTGCAGTCTTAACTGAATGAGCTGCTTCTCTCCATTTCCATTGTCATCTATCAGGTTTTCGAGTCCTTTAAAACAGCAAGATCCGAAGTGTTCCTGTCTTTTGTTAGAAGTGATCAAATCGTAAGACAATGCTTACTACATTCTCTTGCCCCTCTTCTACCTCCCCTTTTACAGCTGCCTCAGGGAAAG
>NW_010524132.1:28277-39364 GCF_000687285.1 Phaethon lepturus
CAAAGGACAGTAAATGCCTTCATTTGTGGAGGCAGCAGTATCTATCCTGGGGTTGCTGCAGCCCAACACACAGAGATCTTGGGTCTTCCTTCTGTTAATAAACTTTGCTTTTTTGTTACTAACCAGCAGCAGTAGCTTTTAAGAAAAAGACAGATTTTGCTAAAGCCAATTGCATATTTAATAGCCATTTCACAAGGAGATACAGCTTAGACTACCAAATTACTGGCAATACTTCTGTGCAACATCTGTTTTTCCCCCAGCAACCCTCATCATGTGCTGACCCAACCCAAAGCTGTACAGTTTAAAAGACATGGACTGCAGCTCGAGCTGATACAAAAAGTATCCCAGCTGATATTGGCCAGCTTGTCATTCTCTATTTGCTTTTTTTCTCTCTTTGTTCATTTGTTCTGCCCTCTCACATGGTTTCTCTCTGCTTTTCATGTAGGTCACTTACAGTGCTAAGAAATAACCAAGGGGAGGAGAGGGCATCTGTATGAACACTTATGCAGAATTATATGCTACATATTTATATACTACTACTTGTCAAGCATTTGCTCTAACGATGTGCTTTCATTCACTTGCTGTTGTGGGTAAAAGCCAATGGTGTCAACTGTTTGCAAGGACGTGCGTACACAGAAGACTCATGCTTGCTGCTGAAAGGATGGGTTGGTCAAACTGCCAGTGAACTGCAGATCTGAGTCAACAGTACAAAATTATTGTTTAAAAGAAAAAAAAAAAAACCAGGCAGCATTTCCTAGAGAGCTCTGCAAGTTTCCTGGGACCCTCTTAACAGCCTTGCAAATGTTGTGAGTGGTGCGCAGGCAGTTGCCACTAGACGGTGCAAATGGGAGAACTGCAGCAACTCACCGTCATTCCACAACGTCAAGACTGGAAAATACCTAGAGCCGGCGATTCAGACATGGTAAACTAGACTTGCTCTGCCACCTCCTGGCTGTACCAGATACCAAACAGAATTTAATACACTAAACAGCCCACTTCGTAGCTTATTCTCATTCAGGTCATGGGCCTGATTTAAAGTTCACTGAGATGACCAAGCGTCAACCTAGCCCTGGAAAGTATATGCAGAATGAATGGAGACATAGACAATGCCTTTTGGACCATAAATATGAAAGAAAAGCTTTGCTGGCCTTACACTGCACTCTATACATACATTTTAAAATACAATGAAAACTTCATTAGAATTCTTTTTGTGCCTGCTTCCCACATAAATGTGTTTTATTAGAGTGTCTCACCTTAAGGGGGAGGGAGATCACTGCTTCTAGAGGCATCCCTGATGTTGTAGTTGTCAGACTTTGTCCTCCCAAATGTTTAGGAATCTCTGCTTTATTGCTCAATGGAAAGGAATGTTCTGTAAGCACACAAAAAAGAACTATATCCTTGTTTGTTTTGTAACATGGGACTACAATATGGAAAAAAGCCTCTAGTTAATATTCTTCTTCTTTCCTTCCTAGCTTGCAATGTCTAGCAATATTTCCTACTAATGTTGGTGCAGGAATGGAGATAGATATTGACTTTCATCTCTATACAGAATTCTGGCTTTACTGCTCCATAAACTGCTCCAAGAGAATAATAATAATATGATGTCATGATTTATAAGCACAATATAGTTTTTTACATTTTTATACCATTTCAAATAGTATTTGCTTTCACAGTTTCCTTTTGTCTGAACTTCTACTCAATAGAAAGTCATAGAAAATCTCCAGGAGATTGTAAGCCTAAGGACTTTGGCAACCTTTGGCAATATGAGTCCACAGGTGAAGAGGGAACGTGGGTTTCAAGCTCTTGTTGCTCCTTTAATCATCAGTTTACAGGGTCCCATTATTCCACATTCATTAAGGACTCTGATAGTCCACTGAGCGATATTACCCTTTACAAAGATTTTTCAGAAAATGTAAACCTAGACGAGAGCAACAGTGGCTGCACTTTGGAACACACATTATCTTTGCTCTGCAGCTGAGTAACATCATATTCACCTGGTAGGAGCACATTCTTTCCTTGGTATACATGTGTGTTGAAGTGATGTATTTTTAATGAGATGTATTTTCATGACAGGAATTGCATTGACAATTTGCATTAAAGATAAGCTAAATGAGCTGTTCAAGAGTCTAACTAGCTTTCTCACATTTTTTTCCTTTAATTAACACATATAGTAGGATAATTTTGAATTAAGCCATGCCTTACGCCATCTATGAGATCAAAGTCACCCTTCCATAAAATCTTTGATCACCTCATTTTCTCAATGCTTGTTAACCCTTTTGAAGACATAGCTCACAGAGAAAAATTAGAAGGGCATTTTGCTTCAATGTTCTACCACAGAAATACAACAACTTTTTTTTCCTATTTTGTCTCAAGTGAAATGGCAAGTGTTAAAATTTTCAGCTGGACTGAAAATTGTATTTCCAGATGGGTTTATTTTAAGTACCTCATAATTTATTGGAATTATCAAGTCACTTCCCATGTTAATTGAAAATAAACGATATTATATGAAACCCTAGTGACCTCCAAATGGAACTGAAACCTTTTAGGTCCCCAGTACAGATCTCTACCACATGGTCTAATAAGTAATTGGTAGCAGTAGACGTCTGTTATCGTCCATAGGGATCAGCTGCATGAGGGAGAAACTCAATCAACAAACTTGAGGGTTGTAGGACACATACTTCATCACCAGATAATACAGATATTTGCCAACAAACAAAGAAACATGGAGGCTCAGGAAAGACTTGGATTATTTCAATGCTGGATGAGAAAGAACAGACATGGGGCTGTATAAATGCTGGTTCTGCTTTCTCCCTGCTTATTCTCCTTCCTTCCTATAATATCAAGTCCTAGTACAGTCTCCAACTGTTGCCCTTTTTATCTGCTTTACCTGCCTGCTGGCCCTCCTCCCCACTCCTCATCCTGCAATGCTGTGCTCTCCACTGGAGAAGCTGCCAGCTATGGGTTGCAGTATGGAGCTGCACGCAGGCAGATGAGCTGGCAGGGAGAAGTTGGAGGGCTGCTCACTGCAGATGTCACCATCCAGGAATTTAGCTGCCAAATTCTAACAAGCTTCTACTGAGGGTGTCCAAATTAAAATTAGGCAGAGTTTATGATGTGGCCGATTCATGTTTTCCTGGAGACAGAGAAAGGGGCTTACTTGACATCAAAAATTCCTTTTTCTATAAAGCCTGGAAGAAGTAAGACTTCCAAGTCAAAATGTTGTGAGATTTTTAACCAGGTCAAGAGATTTGCAATACTCTCATTTTTATGTTTGGTTGAACAATTTTAGATAAAATTTTCAAAAGTTTGGCTGACATGAGCTGCAGAGAAAGGGTGCCTAGAAAGACAGTGTTATAAAACATTTTAGATACCTCTGAAATGTCTGCCTTCTACTGCAGTACCATAGAGCTTAACCACACCTCATTGCAGTAATGGAAACTGCTTACCCTCAGTCCCACAGCATGAAGCACAGGAGAGGCATCTTGAACCACTTTCTTGACTCCAACAGTCACACCAGAAAAAAATTAAGGAGCAAAGCACAATATAGAGCTTACCCAAGGGACATAAAAACTAGGCCTGGACACAGGCTTGGAACAGGGAGTCTCTATGCTGTTAAACTGCTAGCATGCCCTGGCACAGGTCTGGTCTGGGTCAGCTAACACTCTTCCAGACAATGCCTCCGCATGGTTTGGGTGTTGACAAAGGCTACAAATTGTTCCCTGTAGGCAGTCTGGATGCAACTACCTTGTTTTGGAAGCTGCATGAGTTTAGCTGTGCCTTGCCAGGAGTTTACTAGTTTGTTTACTACCTTGCCAGTTTGTTTACTAGTAGAGAGATTCCAACAGGCTCATACTCCAAAAAAATGACTGTGATCACCCAGGGAGATGGTGTGACTGTAGCTTACTCCTCACTTCCTCTTCCTTTTATCATCAAAGAAATAGGCCAGTGGTACTCAGGTTGTTAAACTTGCCAAGTAAGGCAGTTAAACTATCTATTTGGAACAAGAGTTTTTAAAATTACAGCAAAAGAATAAGGAGGAAGGTCATTTTTATACCCATAGCAAGAGACCAAAAAGATAGCATATGAAGCACATTTTGGAAGGAGATGAAGCCAAGGATCTTTACTTGGAGTATTCAATAAATGTCATTAGCATCTGTACTTTTTCCCACTTTGTTCTTATTATGACATCTTGGCAAAGTGCTAAGAACTATTTATCAGGAAAAGGTTATGGATGCTGGCAGATAGGAGCAGAGAGGATCACAAGAGCTTGAACCTGAAGAACATTATCTGCCAAATTAAAAAAAAAAAAAAAAGACCTTTTGGAGCTAGTGAGGAAAGATCAAAGAACTAACATGGCAAAGTAACAACTGCGAAGTAAGAATGACAGAAGATGTTTTTAAATTGTGTGCAAGAGTCCAAGCATCATAAGGGAGGAACAGTTAGAAACAGGAGAATTCTAAAATGATCCAAAACAAAGGAAAGGGTAGGCAGAACATCAAGGAACATTTACAAATAGATAGAGTATCATTTATCCATGGGGAGAAGAGTGAAGAAAATACTTAAATCAATGCCATCCAGAAATTAATTAAAATCAGTGAGTTGAGTCCAGAGGGAAACTTTAAAGCTATATTTTGGAAAGCAAATATGGTTCAGTCTGTCATCTTTTCACTTTGAATCCAGTGACAGAGGTGGTGCTGAAGCCTTGTGAACCTGTAAGGAGGAAGATAAACAAACCTAGCACTGATGATAATTTAAAGTGGACGACTAAGGAGGAAGGAAGAAGAGAACCACCTCTCTGGCACCATCAGTCACAAATCAGCCAGGCCTAACTCAAGGCTGCAAAACTTGGGGAATCTGACAAGCACTTAGAAAAATACACAAAAAAATTCTTCTGATAGATACTGCAGCCCCCTTCAATTTGGAGAGTTTTAAGGCCTATTGCAGAAGCACCAGAATTAGTAAAAAAAAAAAAAAAAGTGGTCAAGAAAAAAGATGCTGTTCTGAGAATAGAAGCAAAAGCATTTTCCTATGTTTAGATCATTCAATTACGTTAGCTATGTGGATTAACCTTGCGGGGAGGTGACCTGAGTCTGCAGCCAGCTCCAAGAGCTAATACTGTGTTGAAATGCAAATCTTGAGGAGCAATTATGCAAAAGCTCTTACTAGGCAAGTTTGGAGGGGAAACCTTAAAAATAAATTGTAAAGAACAGCCTGACCAGACATGAAGCAGCATTGTGTGGAATATCAATTGCTATGCCAGGGGAAAGAAATGAAAGGAATGTGCTAAGAATGTCAACTATGACCCTGCTGTGAAACACTGAAGTTCCCCAAAGCATGAAGTGAGAGCGGCTAGCACTGTAAACCACCAGTATATGCATCCAGCCCTTCCTACAGCAAAAGAAAAGAGCTGGGCATTAGAGTTGCATGCTCCAGGCCTGGGAGAACATCCTCACCTGCAGGAGAGATCAGGGTCAATTCCAGAGTGTGTCTTGGAGGTTCGATCTCTCACAGCTACACAACATACTATCAAAAACAAATGTGGTATTCTGCATCCCTGGTTTTGCTTAGGAATAAAGACCAAGCCCTCTCTTCAGACCTCTTTAGCAAGTCAGGATTAGGTGAAATGAATTCCCAGATACAGACAGAGAGTTGTTGTGGAGTTCTGCACATACAGAAAACTCAAACCCTCTGGTAACCTGCGAGCAGTCACTGATCAGCTTTCCGACATTTGTTTGCTCAGGATAAAAGAAGTATGCTTCTTTGTTAACATTAAGTTCTACAGCAGTGTGGCTTCTTGTAATAAACAAGCAACCTCAGGTTCTTTTCTGCACCTTGATCCACTCAGAGGGGAATCACAACCTTTACAACTGCCTAATTTTCACAATGGTCCACACATGGACCAATTTTTTGCCTGGAGTAGATTAGTGCACTCAAAAGACTGCTGAAATGTATGCCATTTGGCCATTATTCCTGAAAAGACAGAAGCATAGTCCAGTGAGCCCCTTCCTTCTGCCCATGCTCAATATTCCCTATGTGCTACCTGTCCCAAGCTTGAGGAAGAGTGTTCTGGTAAGCTCCCAGCACCAGTATGAACAGCTGCCAGGACAATAGTATCAGCCCAGCTGCTTTCTGGACTGGAGAATCACAAAATCAAGACAGAAGAGCATTGTCTTTGATCAATTGCTGCTGTCTATTTTTGAAGGTGGTCCCTTCAGACAGGGTGATGTGACGGTTCTCTGACAGGTTGCCTGTGATCCCAGCCTGTGCTCTGTGTGTGTTAGAGAAACACTATCCAAACTTACCTTCAGAGTTTCAGCCATGCCGACTCTCTGCAGTAGTGCACAAGTAAGGAGAGAGTGTGACCACATACTGCATACAGAAGCAGGGACCAGGAAACACAGTTGCTTTCTACTGCATCATGTTCTGTTGATATTAGGGAGTAAAGGACTTGCCTCTTCTCCAGCACATCAGTTTTGCATTTGGGAAGCAGGGGAAATAGCACTCACGTTCCTTTGAAGAACATTTGGACTGTGATGGGGTTAAGAGAGAACCGAAAGGAGACACTGCTGCTGTAGGTAAACAGATGCAAACCTCCTACCCAGTGCTGGATTGATGTGACATAAAATATACAGTTGTAAACTCTGTAACCTCATGAACTAGCCCAGTATAAGATTAGAGGCACCACCTTAACTCTGCTGCCTTGTATGTGTGCTTCACAACACATCTCTGATGACATGATTATAAATGGCTCCTAAAATAATATCATATCAGGCAGTTTTGTTCTACAGCCTTATTTATTACTTCTGAGTCTGTTGTCTCTATTTAATCTTTTCCTGCCTGGAAGAACATCACTCCATCAGTGAATCAGCATCTCCAGAGAGGAAACGAAATGGAGTCACGTTCATAATATACAGCAAATCGCTGTCTTAACACTCAGTTAATGTTCCACAGTGGATTAAGAATTATTGTCCTAGTATTTCAGCTTAGTCCAGATTTAGTGCCCCAGTGGAAGAATTAAGGAGTAGATGAAACAGTGCATGTAAAGCTAGTTTCCAGAGCAATAGGGGAGCATGTTGCTATCACAGTCACTAAGGCAGGTATGTAAAAATCAAGATGTCACAAAGCGGTTCCCTTTTTACAAAAGCTTGAGTAAGGGGAAAAAAATGCATTTGGATAGTACAAGAGATTTCAGCAGTATTGCTGGAAAGAAAAGAAAGAGAAGCTGTTTAAACAAAATTATTTTAATGAGTGCAATTATAGATAGAACTATGACTAGTGCCTCTGTGGTCCATGTGTTGTTATGCATCATCTGGTTAGGTACCACCTGGATTAGCTACAAAAAAGACTTTACAGCAGCTGACACACACATCCTAAACCTTTACTCACAAAAGATTCCCCTGAGAGGTGAGGTCTTCAGTGAGGATCTAAATTTGAGAGTGATTTTCTCTCAAATTCCTACCTCTATCCAAGGAATATTCCTGCAGCTCCATATCTGGCCACTGCTCTCCCTTTCTCTTCTCTGCTGCTGATGTGCTCTCGCAGGTTTGTGATGACTAAGGGTTGTTGAACTGTGTGTGTTCTGATGGGATCTGAACTGTAAAACCCAGGAAGAAATGCCCCCTTGGAGCTTCATATGATCCTCACTCTTCCTGCAGCTTCAAATATCATCTGTGCAACCGTGAGCTCACACATCTGACTCACTGCTTCTAATCTATTTCCCTCAACTCAGCTTTGCTTTGGCAATATTGCCACCCCCACGTCTCTTGCTGACTGAACACCAAGCAAATTAAATCCTGATCTTTCTCTTTGACTGTCTCCTCTTGTTCTCTTCATTTTTTATAACTAAGATGCTGCCATGTGCCTTTTCCTTCAGGTAAGTAGCCAGACAGCTCTGGTCGCTCTCTATGCTCCTTTGAACATTAGGCTATACCTAAATACCAACAATTCTTCTTCTGCAATGTTTCTAACACTCAGGACAGATGATGCTCTTGCCTACTTTTACCTTATCTTCTGCCTAATGTTATCTCCTCCCTTTCTGGCCTCTCTGACAGTACAGCCAACCCAAAGCACAGCTTCCAGATCAATCTCATGCCCTACATAATGATAGTGTCATTAACACTTACTTTTCCCTCCTCATCCTTGATTTCCCACTACAGCATTATTTTCTACACATCTCTGCTTTACACAGTGCCTTTATCAACCTGCTTATCTGTTTCTGACATTTATTTTGCTGTTCTCCCCTCCATTCTGAGAACACTGCTGACTCTGACCACCAAGTATTATTTGGTTATGGTTTGTCACTCTATCCTCTTCCTTTCTCTCATGCTGCCATGACATAAGTGATGGGTTTTTTTGACCTGGCAGATCAATGACTCTCCGATTGCTAGCACAGCTGTCTCTGTCCCAGGAGCCATGCACAATGACACATATTACCTCATCTTTCTTCAAATCACTCTTCAAAACCTATTTCCCTTTAAGAGAGAGACAGACATCATAAAACCAGAAAAAACAAAATACACTGTGCCATTGGGTTTGCTGAGGGAACTTACAGCCATGCATCTCTTCTTTGTGCTGCTAAAAAAAAAATCCACTCAGTACCAGAAAGGGAGATGATAAATGGTGTTATTGAGCATGGCATGATCTACAGAGACTGAGAAAGAAACCTCAAGGTTTTAAATTCATTCTGAAATCACCATCTTTTCACTGAATTATACGATGTCTACATCAAACCATACAGCTGAACACACCACTACTGGCTCCATTACCATCAGCCATTTTACACACCCATTCCTGGCAGAAACATGTGGGGCTGCTGGTTCCACTGGAATACATGACATATTTTCCATTGACCCTGTGCAAGCTAAGCATTGGCATAGGCTTACATGACACGATGTGTTAGTCTCTCATCCATTTCTACAGGTTAGCTGTTTACTAACAGTACTAATTAAATTTTCTGTTATCGGTTCTTCCATGTCTCTACACTTGTTACTGTAAACCAATAGCAGATATCAATCTATCTTAAGCATTCAGGAACTGTCCCATTGTCAGGCTGTCTCCTTCTAATCTGCCTTAGAGAAAGATGAAGGGACTGCAGTTTACTTCTTACACTAACATGGGGTTTCTCCCCAGAGTCCCAGGAACGCCTACGGCTCATAATCTTCTTGTTACCACACCAGAAGGCTTTCTGATGAATCAATCCCTAATACTAGCAAGCGGGCCATCACGTTGAAGTTGGTCCCTCACGTTGCTGCTCAGTACAACTTACGCTATTTCGTCATGGGTCTGACCTTGACCAGAAAGCGGGCCTTTACAGAAAGTGTAAATAGTTGGATTTGGGGACAAGAATAAGAATTGAGTGCTTGTGATGCTAGCTCAAGTCAATCATACATCATTTCTGCTCTTCATTTTCCATGCTAGTCTATGCCTCATGCCAGGAGACTTTGTTGTCCGAGAAAACGGGGCGGCATTCTTCCCTGGCAGGGAGGTAGATAATGCTGCTAGTGTAAAAGAATGAAGTGGACTCTTATGAGCCCTCTGGCCTGTGTTTTCCACCCTCAATGTTCTGTGATTCATCTAATTAAGGTACACAGCCTGGAAAACAAGAGGCAATTTGGAACTTCTACTCATTAGCTGGGTATGAATGGGATTTTCTTTTTCCTCCTGACTGTCTTCATTTTATCTGCGGCAGTTCTTCATGACTCAGACTCCAGAAGGGCTCATGATTGTGTGGGTTGCCTCTGGCAAAGCCAAGTAGCTTGAAAGTAAGTGTCTGTCCGTCTGACTTTTACTTCTTTCTGAAAACAAACACTGAAAAGCCTATTGCCTGTGTGGCTGACTCAGCTGCCATGTCTCGCCTGCTTGTTGGGATACAAGATGATTAATCACCTTCTACACAGTTCAGTACTTAAACTGTATGTGAAGGGGGCACAAGGGCTTTCAGCTAACGCAGGGATAAAAAAAGACTTGTTTTACGCTTAATGAAGAAATAATTTCCTTAAGAACAAAAAGCTCCTTGCAGCCAGTGCTTATAAATTGCTTAATTGGAAATACACATAACAGTCCTATGAGGATTATCTGAGTGCTTCTGGCTGGAATTAGAGTCAGGAAAGAAAAGTTATTTTAGAGATACTAATAAAACAGGAGGTTGTGAGGGGTTCTGGGATATATACAGATGTTTTATTTTGGGCTTTGCATATAAAGCTCATTTTTAACCAATTTGTTATTGGTTTGCAAGCTCTGCTGATTAGCCTTGAGGCAGAGAGGAGTGAAAATAAAGCGACAGACCCTCAGATCAGAGTGCGATAGCTCCAGGAAGCTATACTGATTTTTGTCAGCTGAGCCTTTAGGCTATCAGGCCTGCTACCACTGTCTAGGGAGCTATTTGAGATTTAATCAAATGTGCCAGAAACACAGCTAAAGACATCTTTGTCAGTACCTTTCCTTGCCTCTGATAGGTATCAACCCCCTCAGCAATCCTTTGCTTTCTGCAGGACACGACCACACTCACAGGCAGGCTCCTTGCTGGGCCGCAGTGGAAATGCCTTCCTCCATGTCTGGCCACAGTCGGTCTCACCAGCCTCTTCTTCTGAAAGGGGAAAATGGTGGCTCTTGCAGCTCTACCACCTCCAACTCCCCTGTCTAATGAGCTTTTTTGTGCAGGAGCAGTGCACCAGCAGGGCTGCTTCGGATGCCTGGATTTTATGTGCTTTGCTAAATACAAATATGGAGGCTCTGAGCCACCCACCGCCAGCTTCAGCCACCACAGCTTCTCCTGCCCCTTGGAGACAGCAAAGATGAAAGGACAGGAAATGGCTGGCTGCTCTCCAGGGCTGTGAAACTCATCTCTTCTCGGTGACCCCCACAAGACCCGTGCAAAACAAACGGCTTCTGTTTATAGCTCTTTGTTTTGAGCCCAGCTTCAAGGTCAACTTCTACCTGAAGCCCTTCTGTCGCTGGAATACCCCTCCCAAATCTTTGGTGGCTGACGGTTAAGGCACCTGCACCACCTTCCTGCAACCGGTTTTGCTTAGTTGGATTTGGTTTGGACACTGCGTCCAGAAGCTGTGCCATCATCATCCACCGGGCCA
>NW_010524133.1:0-14586 GCF_000687285.1 Phaethon lepturus
CCTTTCCAACCTTAGTGATTCTGTGAAATGATTAAAATCTGATCACAAGGAAAAGTAGGCTTGGACTTTAAGAAGACTTTTAACTATTGCTACAAGCAGATTTTAGAACAGGGTGCTTATGGCAGTGGACCAAACAAAACTCTGCAGGTGCCCCAAAATGGAACACCTTTGGTCTCAAAAAAAAAAAAAAAAAAAAAAAGGTATGATGCCACCTGTGAGTCTAAGCATCTAGATTGTAAAGGATCCAGTCCAGAAAACCTCCCTAATTTTTGTAGTATTTCTCTAGGTGTAAGGCAAACAATTGTAACTCAGACAATTTTTGTTGCTTGTTCTTCCCTTGTATAGCTGATGAGTATTCAGAGCCTTGCTCAGTTCTTTTCTTTCTTCTTTAAGAGCAGTTAATTCAGTTTCATACCTTCTGTTTGTTTGTACAGGAAATAAAGCAAAACTCTTGCTGGTTTGCACTGCAAAAAACCCTCCCTGAATTTTAATTAATGAGCAGATTAATTGAAAACTGTTCACTGTCTACTGAAACATAATTATCGCTGGAATAGTTAGGGCCAGTTATGAGAGTTCACCCTGCCCCTGAATGGAGTGGAAGTTCTCTCTTCTGAAGCCTTCTGGATTCAGCCCTTAGTTATACATATTTTTTTTGTTGTTGTTGTTACAGGATAGAAAAATTAAAGACGACTGAGAAATGAGCAATATAGGTAAAGTATATTGTTCTTTTTGGGTTATGGATTATTCTTCTATATCCTGTCTTTTTCTTTCCTAATACATCATAAATGTGCTAAAGTATATGAAATGGTGTGTGTTTTCCTTTTCTGAGAACAGTGAGGCCTCCTTGAATTAATAATTGAGTCAAAGGTCAAGGAACCCTGAAAGTGAATAATGAGAAAAAACTCTATATAACAAACCTTTTTATATGCTTATCAAGAAGACCTGCAACTTTTAAATGAATTGCCTTTAAATGAATACAATGTATCAAAGACCTTAAAACATTTTAGTACATCGTTAATACACTTTAGATTAGCCGGGTTGTTAAGTGTCCATCACCAAATAATGATAGATTGCAAGAAATTGCTTTCTGTACCAGTAAAGTGTCACCTGAATCCAGTTAGAAATGCACGTGTTAATAAGGTTATATCGACAAGATAGAAATTGCCAAAGAAATTGTGCTTTTATTAAATGCTGTTACTTTTTATTCTTTCTGAGCCCTAGAAGTTGTTAAAGTGGCTAATATGACTCAGATTAGATGTCCAAAGCAGTGCTTAAGTATTTCCCTCTCTGTTCTGAAAGAAAACCTGACATTTTTAGGAGCATTCTTAAAACTTGATTTGTTTATATTTTCCATACAGATACCAAACATGCAAATTTTAGTTGGCTTCCAAGCAACATAAGTTGAGTGTTTTGATCTTGTCTATGCAAACAGGACCAAAATAACTTATATTGCCATACGGACTACCATGTCTACATGAGTTTCTTCTGAGCTGATGAAATAGCCTTTTTGGTTGGGCTTGCAAATTTTGTCTGAACTACCCAATGAATTGTTTGTGCCAACTCAAAAAAAGAGTGTAATTGAATCAGTGCATAACCATGTTTTATTCTCAAGGTTGCTGGCCAGGAGTTTTTTGGCATAATATTTGAAACTGGAGCTTAAATTTGAAATTCCAGCTGAATCACATGCTTCAAGAAACAGGCAGATCTCAGTATTTGTAGAATTCATCACCTCATAGAAAGAATATGTTTTATGGTGACTTGTAACTTGAAATAATTTCTGTGCTGTGTAAATTGTGTTCTAATTGATTTGAAACAAGATATTTCAGTATAGAATTCAATGCTGGTAATTTCTCTGGGATTGGACTGTACTCTGGTGATTCTTAAACACTATTCTGTTCTGGGTGGTCACTTCTTTCCTAAATATGCTCTGTATTTATTCAGTATGGTATTAAGGCACTTCACTCAAGGAATGGCTGTTTCAGTTCCACTGGCAACAGCTTGACAATTCAAAAATCTGCATGTAGTTTCTGTCATGAGATTTGTTAATGATTCTGCACTTCTGTATGCCTCTATATAGTCCTTCAACTTCAAGTGTCTTATGGTCTTTTAATTATAGTAAATGCATGTTTTAGATGGCTGATTGAATAGCTGGGTAATTTATTTTTTAATGTGACTTTTCTTTGATCAGTTTTTACTGATTAGTAGTATTAGTAGTCCATTGCTCCACAAAGTGATTCTGGGATGGCTTTCCTTGCTGCTGTAAGAACACAATATAAATTAGAGGCATTGTGATATTGTCCATGGTTGATGCTTGAGGGGGGATATATGCTCTGTATGCCCTCTATATGCTGTGGGTAGCCTGTAGTGTGTGACAAATAGGTGATTTTATATTGGTATAGATAGGTGATACCCATCCTGCTGTAAGGTTGAATATGAGTTGGAGCATGTATTTTACAAGTCTTTTCTGTTAAATGACTTTTGGTCTTGTTTTCCCTGAAGACTTGCACTGATATCCTTTTTAATAGACTTGATCAAATATTAAATATTGATTGTATCGAGCTGGGAGGCTTACGATCTTTCTGCTGTGTTCCCACTCTGTTTACTGTTATTAGGACAGTGGCTCCACTAGGGGAAAAAAAGCCTACAGAAGCATTTTATAGCAACAGCCTCTAGACTTATATCTTTGAAGAGGACTGAAGTGTCTTTAATGTCTCCACTAGTTTGTGTCTTCTGCTCCCCTGCCACAGCGTGGAGAATAAAAGTGGCTTTCAGAGGCTTCTCCTAGCTTCCTCTATGCTCTGCAGACAAATTGCTGTCAGATGATCTGGCCCATGTTGAAGGTGTTCCTTTATATGACAGAGGGAAATGTTTTGGTTTGGTTTGCTCCCCTTGCCCCCTCCCCCCTCCTTATGTCAGGACTATATTCATGTTTATAGGTGGTTGCTACATCAATCCATGTAAAAGAAAGAAGACTAAAATGGGACTAGAACAAAGATATGTAAATTAACCATACAGTGGCATTCTGGAGACTGCAGATTTACCAGGGACAGTTTAATTCATTTACTTATGCTTTATGATAAGCCTGCTGAAAATGAACTCTTCTCTTCAGACAGATATTGGACAGGTATCATCAACATAGTGGTTACTGATGATCGTGTATGAAGATGAGTATGTGGTCTGTTTTACTGATAGCACCAAAATCAATCTTTTTTGGATCTTCTCCCTCTTTTCAAATTCCAGGATAGGGATCTAGGGACTACTAATTGGCCTATTATGCAGAAATCTCTTAGGAAGACTCTGATGGCACTTGATGTGCTCAGGACTTATATAATTATATCTTAATTAGAGAGTGGCATACTTGCTCTCATAAAAAGAGAACAGCTTCCATTCCTCAATGTTTACCTACTTTTAAAGCAAAGTTTGTACTTCTGGAGGATCTATAGAGGTTATATTCCTGAGGACTAGCTACCTTAGCACAAGGTCCTGATTATTCATATGTCTAAATATAATGGCAGTTCAAGGACTAAATAAAGCTGAGGCAGAGCAGGAGGTTAAATGGCACTTCCTCAGAGGCCCATTCCAAGCAGGGAGAGTGCAGTCCAGCAGGCAATTTGGTACCAATGTAAGCCACCATCTTCTTGGTCAGGTACCATCAGTGGTGAGTTGCTCTGTATTTTAGACTAATGGAGTGTGAGCTCTTTCTGACTAGATGCTGTTTAGATGCATGAGGGTAGAAATATGTCTAAGCTGATACATCTTTCCTCTCAGGAAAGATTTCTTCACTGCCTTCTTCCCCACCTATACCTGTTGGTATACCCTCATTGGGGTACCCACATGGCCCTCCCTCTAACCAAGAAACTTTTGAAATAAATGGATGAATCAGCTTGAAAAGAAGTATAAAAGAAGCATAGACATTTGTGACAGGAGGGGAGAGAAGTGGGAACAGAGCAGCAGTCAAAACCTAGTTTGATACTGCCACAAGTCACAGAGGCATGATGGCCTCTGTCTAGACCTAACAGAGCATCCTTCCCATCACAGTGGTTCAGCCACCGCACTCACTGGACAGGGTGCAAAAAGTAAGGACCAGTGTATGTGAACTTGTAGGGTTCTCTGTCACTGCCTTCAGCAGGCTGTTGCTATCTTTGAGCAGGGAGTGAGGCATCTTAAAATGATCGGGTTCTGAGGAAAATGACAAGCCCTTTTGCTGTCTTCCTGTGGTAGTTTTCTATTTGAATGGCGCATCCTTAAGTGAATACAAGATATACTGTGCAAATGGTTGTTTGTGCAATCATCTGCTTTGGATTTTAGACATCTCCTTCAAGCAGACTAGACTAGCAAAGCAAGCAGTTTTTGAAAGTGACTCTCTTAGTTAAGTAGATTTAAAAAACCCAAAACATATAAACAAAAAAACTCTTCCACAGAGTCAAATGGCTTCCCCTAAGCTGTGTGGACCAGAAAGGTACAACAAGTTAATCTTCCATTATATGAAGCATTAATTTATTTCCAACTTTGTTATTGCTTTTAGACTTCGAAGGTAATTAAAATAATATGGTTTTACATTATTTTTCAACCTCCTACATAATCTCCACAGTAAACAAGTGCAGGAAGATCGACTTGCAGATGGAGTGTGCTACAGGGTTGAGTACAGATGAAGAAAGCCCCTGCATAGGTATGAAATGGGAAGTGAAGAAGAATGTCAGTAATTGTCGCTAGCTGATTTTGTGGTTTTCCCCTTGGTATGCTCTCCAGGCTGATGCCTGGATTTCAGGATGGTCTATGGCAGAGCAATCAAATACATGGATCATAACTGTAATAGCAGGTGGAGGATATCTAATTAAAATAAGCTGGGCAGGCCATGTGATACTGTCTCTATTTTCAGACCTAATATTAACACGGGATGAGTAGTCTAATTGCATACTCCCTACTGTTCTCCCAAAATACTGTTTCATCCTACACAACAGTGTAGTGGCAGATACCTCCTTTTTAAGAGAGGCAAATACAAATAATCTTTGGAAAAATGATCTTTGGAGGAAGCATTTCCTTGCCACTTAGCATACTGGAAAGCTTGATTAAGATGATTTGGTACAAAGACTTCGTTGTCAACTGCTGAATTTGTCTAAATTCGTGTGCTTAATGCGGGTAAGAGGTCTTACAGACAGGGAGGAAGTGTATGAACGAAACTGATTTCTAATGGTAGCAGCGCCACATGTGATGAGTAGGAAAAGATTGAAAATATTTACAAGGGAAAACCTGCATCGCAGTGCATGTCTTTTTTCTGCCGAGTTTCAGCCAGCCTAGTAATTAATCAACACATACTTAATGTTTACACTCCATTAAGTGTAGCGGTAGTCAGTGCTTTTGTTTCATGTAGACCCTGACATATCATTTGGTGGAAGTCTAATGTAACTCACTTTATGGCTCTTTTCTTTTCCTTTTTAAATTTCCAACGGAATTTCTAGTGAATAAATTAGGAAATTTGTCATTTTCTCTATAATAGTGTCACATGGACAGTTTGATGAAATAGCTCATTACAGTCAATGAAGTGAAATATGAGTTCCATCAGCATATTTTCATCAAACAGTGTTATAGAAATTAGTTTGCTGTTATCAAGGACTGTGGAATACAAAAATAAAATTCAGGAAGCTATTAGAGGATAGATTTAGGGAGGGTCCCAAATGAGTTGGAACACAACTGCCACTGTGAAAAACAGAGGACTGTTGTATGCTTAAATGAATTGTGAAGCATTGGTATTAATGGTTAATTATGTACATTAGGGACAAAATTAGATTTGGAACCACCTGAGTGTACATGAATACTGCACACTGCTCAACCACTCAACCAGGAAAGAAATAAAAGCAAGTGCTTGCTGTTCTGCAATTGCTATCAAAGTTTGAAACTGAGCTAACCTGTCTTTAGCATCATTACTTCTCTGACCCCATAGCAGAACCCCAACTGATGGAAACCCTTGACCATTAAAGTTATCCTTTCCCCCCCCGAATACTTTCCAAAGTCAGAACTGCAAAAGAATCTGACTCTGTTGTGCTCAGCCTCTGAGAAGTAAGTACTCAAACCATGCCCTCACGTAGTAGGGTGCACCTATCTCCTGCCAAACCGAGAAGCTGTTGACAGACAACAATTTGGTTCGTTAAGAGCTGTTTTTTATTTCAGCAAACAGACAATAATCTCTGATTAAAAGTGAAGTACTCAAGGCTTCTCATTCTTGAAATAGTACTCCCAATATTTAACTTTAGCCTTAGATCTTCAACTGACATTTAACATTTTGTTTTAATAAATTATTATTAGACTTTATTTGCTGTGTGCAGAGGGAATTACTTCAGCTGTTTCCACTTATTCATGTTATTTTTGTATGTGGTCCCTTTCTAATTTTACTTCTTAACTAGATTGGGAATGAATTCTTAGAGTCTTGATAATGATGTTATACAGACTAAACACTCCAGGCAGCCAAATACCAATTTCATGTGACTTTTTTTGCAGGTATCATATGTGGTAAAGTTCTTATATAGGAAAGTAGAGGAAGCAACCTAAATCCTGCCAGGTGGGAACTTTAAGGGATTACTGTATTTATGAAAGCTTGGAGGCTGCCTGACTTCTTGTTGAAATGAGAATTGGCTCGCTGTCATACTTATTTTCACTTGAAGGTTATTGTCCTAAGTAAATTCAGTTTCACAGTCATGACTCAGTCTCTAATGAATTCTAATAGACTAAACTGCCCACCCCATTTAGAAGTGTGCATGTGTAACATTCTCTCCTCCACTGAGTCATAGGACTTGCCTAATTTTGGAGACTAAAATTAAGTTTAATTTTGGGATGGCATTTCCCAAAAGGGAAATGAAGCTATAAATAACGGAGAGCTGTAACCAGTGAAAACTGTTTGCATTTTGATTGCTCTGTCACTTCTCTTAGGTAATAGTCTCAAGTGCAGAAACTCAGGCAGCTTTCTGGTTGGGGAATATTGCATGGTCTGCCAAACTTAGCAAACTTATCCGCAAATGTAGTGTCAACTTGCTTACAAACATAGGATGGTGTTTTGTCACTTTCAGAGGTCTGCTTTAGCTGTCCACAGAAAGCATAGCCACAGCCATTTCTCAAATCTCTTTTTCCATCCTAATGCTAGACTAGAAAAGCAAGAAAGGATACAAGAGATGTGATACCCATTGTGCTCTTCCCCTGCCACCCTCCTCCCACATCACAGGAAATATTACTGTCCCTTTCAAAGAGGGCTGATTTCATCCTGGAAGGAAAGTATGGAAGGAGTCAAGATAAATAGGCATTAAGTTACACGGTCATTTGGTTGAGGTGTAGTACAATATGAGATCCAAATATTTCTACCTGTAAACTTTTTTTCCCCATCCAGTTTAGTGACAAATTTTTAGAAACAGCTTAAGTAAGGTGAGAGTTGGAACTTGACAACAAGATTTTAAAAGTCTCTTGCAAGCATATAGGCCTAGCAAACGGAGATCCGTTTTTTTCCTGACACAGATATCATTAGTGTAGGAGACAGGACATAGGATCGGGCAGGAAGTGAAGGTAGGCTCAAGCAGAGGAGAAATCTGTCTTACATTAACAAAGTGTGACCGATACTTGAAGGTATAGGTGAGTAACTGAGTAATTTTTTTGTCACAGTCATTGCCTCTTCAGAACCCTGTACCTGGATATGGCACAGAGGAGGCTTTCACCCAGCTGTTGCCCTCATGTGTGCAAAACCACTCATATATATATGTATGTGTCTGTGTGTGTGCGTGTCACTTCCCTGTGTTATGCATAACATGAGATAAAACTAATGACTGGCTGTGTAAGGAGATATAAAGAGCCCTGCTCTTTACTTAATGTCTGTAAGTAAAATGCAATTTAGCGTTGAAAAATTCTGAGAATATGTCAGATTCACATTTTGTCCCTATTAAAGCTGCTGGTGTCATGGATCTGCATTACAGTTCCCTGAAGGTTACTGTAATGAACAAATCTAGATTCAATTATTCAAAAGTGCTGGAATTCTGCCTGTACAATTTTCATTTCACTAATGGGCTGGACAGATTCTGATTTTTTTCTTAAACAGTTCACAAATGAAGCTTAACATCATGTTGTTAACTGCTTTTATTGCATTTCCCATACACAAAGCAAAACATAAATTTTAAATGCAGGAAAATGAGAAAATGGAGCAAATGTAAGTCTAAGGTTTTGTTAAAAATATTCTGGTGTCATCATTGACTTTTTTTAATTTCAGTTTAAGTCAGTTTAACAGGCTTGCATTTCTGTCTGTCTATATGACTGACAGGTTAGGAGAATGCAGGGTAGAAGTTAACCTGATTGACTTCCATTACCTTCAGTTAGCTTCGTATGCGATCATGCAGAAGTTCTGGTTCTCAACTAATTTGTATCTCGAGTTGCTACCCGTATCAAAGCACAGTATACATGAAGACACGATATCATATTGGTATTATTTTACATTTCCATTTCTTGGGTTTCAATGGCCGTGCAGAATTTAACACAGACAGTCGGGTCCAAGTAGCATGATCTGTGTGTCCACTCTGCTCTGTCACCCCTTTCTCCCAGCTCAAACTCTCTACCAGCTCAGGGGAACTTTAAAGAAGGGTGCCTGAACCTAAAAATTTCTCTTCAGTTTGCATAGCCTCCGTTTACAATTTCATTCTCATGTCTTTCAGACCAACCCTTCCACTTTTGTCCTCTGTGACAGAGGATCTTTGACAATCTGTCAGTACACTGAAATCACAGCAGACCTTCAACCTTAATCCTACAAACACTGCAGCCTGTGATTTGAATTCAATAAGACCTCTTTTGGATAAATTTACTCACCTGCTGTGGTAATGTGTCAGAACCTGGGGCAAGCTTTAGAAGCAAGTGTTTCCTGATGTATCAAGCGTGTAAGGCACTAGTAAAACTGAAAAGTAACCTTTTAAAGAGCTGCAGTAAATTGTTTAAGTCTCACTGGCTTAATCCTTCAAGTATTAAGCAAACAGTTACGAATTGGGACTTGAGGAGGCATATGAACAAGCTAAGGGTTAAAATAAATGTTCATAAAATTAGAGTAGTAAAATTAGAATAATAAAACAAATCCAAACTGTTAAGTGGGCTGATTAAACAGTAAGAGCTCATTTTTTTCCCTCTGCTATTCTAGTAAAGAGTCTAATACTACGTTAATTTTAATGACGTTCTTATATCTTTCGGGGCTGTAAAAAGTTCTGTACATCTTCCTGTCAGTGATAAGAAGCTAAGGGCATGTAGCAGGGTCCTAAATGACCCTATGATAAATTGAAGCATGTCTAGATCTGCTGGAGTGGTAAGGTGTGACTTGGGGCTGGGACAGGAAGCCAGTGCCACTGCTAGAGGATGACAGTCAGGAGAAGTACCTTGGTGCTCTTCCTCTGCACTCTCTGCCTCTGGGAAAAAGGGTGACCACAGGATTGTATCAAAAGGTAATTCAAATTGTGAGTTTATTTTGGATGTTACAGACTTCTCCCTTTGTAGGAGCTTGTCTGTCCCCATTGACTTCTAGAAAATATATGATATCCATTGATTAAATGTGGTGCCTAGGACTGAGTAATGCAAATGCTTTTGTTGAGTGACATATGACCATAATTCCTGTGAGGACTTTAAAGGTTTAGAGAGCCCAGTTGCTATTCTGGTTTACCGTATCTGAGTAAAATTTAAAGGTCATTACATTTACCAACCACATACAATAATCTCTGTGGAAAGACCTGTCGGGTGTTTGTATTATGCTCATGTAAAGCAAGCCATGGTATTTTTGTGATGAGGAATTTGTGATGTGGCCACTGGAGTCTGGTTTACAACTATCATTGATTTCCTGATCTATCATTTCAAGGCAATAATTTTGGAAATGTCTATAAAATATGACTAATGTGTGGACTGGATCTAGTCTTGTACAATTTGGGATCTGTTCATATGAAAATAGAAGTTACAGGCTGGTTTGTAGGCTCAGGACTATCTTTGGGTTTCCATGTCAGTACAGCTGATCTCTGGACAGAAGAACAGGTTAAGCCCTCTTTGCCACCATTCTACGAAATCTCTGCTTCTAATTCTTATTCTACCTTATTCTAATTTTGATTTCTATCTTGGCCTTGAGCCTTCTTTCTTATCCTAAATTTATGTGTCTCTAAATATGCCTGTTTGCAGTTCTACCCATGTATCCCAATGCCAAAAGTGTTAATAAGATATTCCATGCAAGACTATTGAAGACATTTACTGTGATCTCAAATCTCAGCTGTTCTTTAAATTATGAACATTATGTGGCTGTTCATCTTATAGAAAGGATACTGTGACCCTGATACTCAAATAACTCAGTTTTTCCTCCTGTAATTTCAGGAACTAATTGCAGTTTCCTTTCCTTTAAATCCTCCTTGAACACTTGAATTGCTCTATTTTTACACATTTGTAACAATATGTTTAATAAATTAAACCTGTTAAATAATTCAACAGCGTGGTTATTCAACCTGTTAATTTGGTAGTGCATTTGTCCAAAGAAAGACTTATGGCCAGGGAAATATCCAAGGATTAATCCAGCATCACAAATGGGATTCTTAGTTATTTCCTGAGAGTTATGGCTGAAAAAAACAGCAAAAAAACACCCCCACAAACCCCCCCCCCCACCCCCCCCCCCCCCCGCAACCACCCCCAACCTTAACTGATGCAGTAGTGTTTGCTTACAGAAATCTTGCGATTGTTTCAGGCTTTCTGAGAACTGTCCTTAGAACATTATCATGACCACAAAAATATTTGACAAAAAGAGAGAGAAAAACATTGACTAATGAAGATCTATTGAGTAGAGATGGGTAAGACTGAGAGAGAGGAACCTAAAAGAATATTAAGGGAATGAAAGAGACATACTTCCTACCTGAAAAGCTATAATGTGCACAAGGGGCATATTCTTTTTTCCTGAGAGTTAGGGAAACAACTGTTTGGGAAGACGGGTGTGGTAAAATGTCCTGGAGGACCTACGGAAAACCTGCTAGATTTCATTAGCAGGCTTGGATCTTACGATCATGACCTCTTCAATGTCTTCAAAACATCTCAAAAAAAATTGCTTGAAACAAACTTGTTGAAACAGAAGTTGGCTGATTTCTGCCTTATAGAAACTACTGATTCCTCCAGTAAAACTCTTCTTTCATACCTGACATTGTGTCGTTCTTGTGAGTCTGGGGCAGAGACACGCACCATTCTGGCAAGTAATCCCTTTGGTTTTGCTGAACTTTGCCTTGTTTTAACAAACCTGAAAAAAGTTGGTTTTTTGGGGTTTTTTGGTTTTTTTTTTTTTTTGCCTAAAACCTGACATGGAATAAACATTGGTGTTTGATTTGGTGTTTCCTTAAGAAAGGTTCTTGAACTTCTAAATGGCCAGGTGGGACTTTGGCTCAGAGCAAACACAATTAGGTATTTATACATGGTCTGCTGGTGTTCTTTCTAACAGGTTAGGAGCTAGCAAATACCAGGTTTCCACCAGAAATAAACTTAAAACCACAGCAGATCATTTGACATAAATTTGGTCAATACAAAAATATGCAGACCTTGAACTGCTCTGTTTAGGAATAAAATTATCTTATTATCACTATTCTGAATCTTCTGCTCTGTTCTGCTTTGCATTTAGATGGTCTTACCTTTGAAATACATGCAAAAATAAATCAAAGATTCACAAAAGAGAGAAAAAACTGGTTATGTATGACACTTGGGACTGATTCTTAAATTTCTTTGGGGCATAAATAATTCAGTACTCATTGTATCAGGGAGGGTAGGGATGATGGGTAACATTCTTTCAATGGAGATAGGACTGTTGCTGTCCTGTTTGCATATAATGTAAAGTAATATTAAGTGTAACAACTAAAACAGGAGAGAATGGAGATCCTGGGATAGGCTGTTCTCATGGTCTGGTAATTATGCTACTCCACTGGTAGGTATGGGTGCCTTGAATAGGATACCTGCTATGATTTGGGCAGCTGGGAAATGAGAATTTCACTTCATCTCTGAAGAAATAACTATTCTGAAAAATGAGTTATAGGATCTCCAAGAAAGTACAAAGACAAGAGGAAGGGGGTGGAAATGGATAGATGTATTTTCTATGTAAATAGATTTTTTAACTTAACTGGAAGTATTTGCCAGTTCCTATGCATGTCCATGAATAATGTCAGTTCAATTGAATAAGCACTTTTAGTTACCAAAAAAACCAATTGCTCTGGTATCCAAAACAGAACAGTTGCTGATGGCAAACGATGGCACTGTCAGTAGACTGGTCCCATTCTGTATATAAAGTTGCCCCTCCAGAAAATCTTAAGCAGTTTTATATCCACAATCTCAACTCAAGTCCCTGGGTTTTATTTATTTATTTTTATTACAGGGAAATATTTTTAAGTTTCTCATGACGTGGCTTTACAAATAAACACCAAATGTTAGGGCTTTTAGTTAAGTGTCAGTTGGATTAATTAAACAGAAGCTTTGATCTCATGCTCTTTTCTCTGCTATGTTTTTTAGTAGTCCTTTGGGATATGATTCATTACTGGTCTTTGTTTGCAGATAAGGATAAGGGCTTGTGTGCAAGATATTTGTGCAAAAATGGTCGTGCTCTTGCCAAGTGCATTAAGTGATTTGGAAGATTTACAAAACATTTAGTTACTGTGCCTGTAGCTATATACATTTGGACAGCATTGTGCAAGGAGCTGTATAGACCATTAGTGAGTGATAGTTTTTACCTCAGCTCACAACAAAAGTGTGACTTTTAAGCTTCAGCTTTATTATGATGAAACATGCTAGTACACATTGCTATGCTATACTTGAAAAAGAAACAGGTGAAGATAGTAGCATACAGTGATTTTTTTTTTTTAACATAATTTTTTTTCACAACTAAATATTTGGAATCCTGGAGTGATGGAAAAGCTTAGGTTGGAAAGACCCTCTGGAGATCATCTGGTACATGCTCCAGTTGAAAGCAGGGCATTGGACTAGGTTAACTAGGTCCCTGTTGAGCCAAGTCTTGAATACTTCCAGCAAGAGAGATCTCACCACTTCTCTGGGCAACCTCTTCCAATGTTTAACTGTTCTCACAGTAAAGAACTCTTATGAAATTTTCCAGATTCTGCATGTTGCTTCTTGCTCTGTCACTGTGCTTTCTTCTGGTGAGAGTACCTCCATCGTCTCTGTAACTAGCTCTTAGGTACTGGAAGGCTAATTTATACATGTAGTGCTCCAGTCCCATTTCAGCTGTTAGCTTTTTAACCTTTTATTTTAACATCTGGAATATTTTAGTTTAATCTTAATAGAGCAGATTATTAATGATTACGATGCTCCCTAAAAACAAAACTTAAATGTAGGGGACAGTCAGTATCCTCTTTGCTATTTATGGGAATATTTAATTTCCTGTGGCAGGGAGTAAAACCTCAGGGGAATAGAAATACGTGCTCCACTGTAGCACCTGCTTTCCAGAAAGAAAAGGAAAAGTTCATTGTAAGGCACCCTTACCTCCTTCTCTGAATTTAAGCAAATTCTAGTTCATATAAATTCCTCTTGAGGACGTGACAGCGTGACAAGTGACTCTGGCTTAGTGCTGCCCATGTCACTTTGCATTAGGAAATACAGTGTGACTGTCATGAGTGATATAAAATGTCAAGTAAGACACTTGTCAAAAACGATACCTTTTCTGTTTAAATGTAGTGAAAAAACCCGTGGCTCAAAACCAAATCAAGTGGCCTGAGTTTTGTTTGGTTTTCTTCTTTTTTTTTTCTCTCCTAAAGGTGACCTGGGGATATTTACTTCTAAATAGCTACAAAGGGTTTTTTTATGAATTTATACTGACAAGCTCTTTTAGTGGTGATCAGGAGAAGTCTTCCTCAGGAGTGTCCTGGTTTCAGCCAGGATAGAGTTGGTTTTCTTCACAGAAGCTAGTGTGAGGTTATGTTTTGGATTTGGAATGAGAAAATGTTGGTAACGTGCTGATGTTTTGAGCTGTTGCTAAGTAGTCAAGGACAGTCCAGCTTCTCGTGCTGGCCTGCTAGCAAGAAGGCTGGGGTTGCACGGGAAGTTGGGAGGGGACACGGCCAGGACAGCTGGCCCAGGCTGGTGGAAGGGATATTCCCTACCATACGACGTCATGCCCAGTACATAAACTGGAGTTAGCCAGGGGGCACGAGTCACTGCTCAGGGACGGGCTGTTGATCACCAGGTGGTGAGCAATTGCTGTATTGGGCATCACGTGTTCTTGTACATTCCTTTGTCGGTATTATTATTGTTGTTATCATTGTTGTTTCCTTCTCTCTTGCTGTCCTATTACATTGTTTTTATCTCAATCCATGAGTTTTTTCCCAGTTCTCTCCCCCATCCCACTGGGGGAGGCGGGGAGTGGGTGGGCGGCTGCGTGGTGCTTAGTTTCCGGCTGGGGCTAAACCATGACAGTCATTTTTGGCACCCAACGTGGGGCCAAGGGCTTGAGATAATAACAATTGCAGATCACAATATCAGTTCATTTGATTTGCATCATGCTCTCGTCTTTGCTGTACATGTTAAGGATCGGTGTTGGTTTCTGCGGGCTGCTGTACTCTGCAATGATTA
>NW_010524134.1:0-1213 GCF_000687285.1 Phaethon lepturus
AGTTCCACAGCTCAACTGCAGGTTGTGTGAAGAGCCAGCTCCATTTGATGGTTTTGTCTCCAAGTTTCCTTTTGATGTCCCCTAAATCTCATAATGGAAAAGAAAACAAAGCCAGCTCCATTTGATGGTTTTGTCTGCAAGTTTCCTTTTGACGTCCCCTAAATCTCATAATGGAAAAGAAAACAATCACACACTCTGTTTATCTTTTTCATATCACTCATGTTTTTGTAGATCTCTAACAAAATTCTTCTTAGATATCTCTTCTTCTAGGTGGATGAGAATTAGCCCATTTCTCTTTTTTGAGCTGATACACACATCTCTGTCTTCCAGACAGACATTAACTCTCCTAGTACATTGTAATAGCACCCTTAATGCCTATGTGGAGCTGGAGACCACACTGGAAGCCTGATATGCTAAAGCAAATTCTTTCGGCGCCACCAAGAGGTTCAGTGTTCCTGCGCTTGCACCTTACAGGAGCATTAAGAGTTGATAAATGCCTCTTTATACCAAGTCTAGTCATTACCTTCAGAGAGTCCAGAAGTGACTCTGTTGATGGAGCACAGGTGTGTGCCTTCCACAGCTGACAAGCTTTCAAGGCCACCTCTGTAAATGGATTTACTACTGAGACACAGTTTGTCCCTGGCTATCTCTCTGATTCCACCTCATTAAGCCTCCTGAGACCCAAAGACCTCATGACCGGCAGAGATCTGGTTATTTGAACACTGGATCCATGCCTGATCTCAGCGCTGCAGTGCTGCAGACAGGCTGCATGCACAAGATATTCAGTGCTGAACACCAGGATCATGGACACCTACCTCTGTAAGTTGGACATTGAGGCATTTAATACCCCCACAAAACTCAGTAGGGCAAGGCTCTCCAAAGCTCATGAGTTCATGCTTCCTGCTGGCAGTAGCTCATTTAATAATGCTGCTTGACTTGTCCATTCCCCAGGTGCAAAATAATCACAGATCACAGAATCATTAAGGTTGGAAAAGACCTCTAACATCATCAAGTCCAATTCTAAATCCAACACCACCATGCCTACTAAACCATGTCCTGAAGTGCCAAGTCTACACAGGTTTTGAACACCTCCCACGATGGTGACTCCATGACCTCCCTGGGCAGCCTGTTCTAATGCATGACCACTCTCTCAGTAAAGACGTTTTTCCTAATATCCGATCCAAACCTGCCCTGGAGCAACTTGAGGCCATTT
>NW_010524135.1:0-33682 GCF_000687285.1 Phaethon lepturus
CGAGCCCCGCCGTAGGGCGAGCTCAGCCCCGGGCGCGGCTGGCGACGTCAAGCTCTGCTTCTTCCCCGCTTTGCCCAGGTGTCAATGCCATGCTCAGGAAGGTGGCGGTGGCTGCCGCCTCCAAACCCCACGTGGAGATCCGCCAGGACGGGGACCAGTTCTACATCAAAACTTCCACCACTGTCCGTACCACTGAGATCAACTTCAAAATCGGGGAGAGCTTTGAGGAGGAGACAGTGGATGGACGAAAGTGCAGGGTAGGAGGAGAGCTGGGGGCATGTGTGTGTGTCTGTGTGTGTGTGTTACCCAGTTCTTTTTAGATGGGACAAACACATCTGTTGCTGGTTCCTTAGGCAAAGGAATTGATGCCCCCCACCCTCTTTTTCCCAGAAACACTTATTGGGGGTGCTTGGTGGTTGCCGCTCCTCTTGTCCTTTGCCCAACATTCTCCCTCTTGCAGGGTAAAACTGAAATCTGAAGGCAACAGAGCTTGGCAGGTCTCAAAGGCAGAGTTCGAGTACCTGCTTGCCGACTCTTTGGCTGGCAGGGTTTTGTCCAGCTCTTTTTGCTTCCCTCTCTGCAGTGAAAGCTCTTCCAACCTCTGTCCCTGGCAGGAACATTGGGAATGGTGGAGCGAGAGAGACCTCAAGAGTCAGGAGGTGCACAAACCTAACATAACTTTTGTCCTAAACTGCATCAGCCGAGTTCTCAAGCAGGACTGTAGACTGTTGGTAGTTTGGGGCTGAAATCCTCTTTCATTCCTTTGCAAGTGCATGTCTCCGGTTTGCTGATCAGATAAGTCTTTAACAGTGTAAGACAGACTTTCAGCTAGTGTTATACCAGACATAATTACACCATCTCCTTGTGCAGAAGCACATTAGAGGGCGTTCACTGGAGTGTTTGGGGCTTGATTCTGTGTGTAAGCCCCTGCTCTTCTACCTTTGTAACTGCTTCTGTGGCCATGGAGGGGGCTTTAAGTCGGCAGCATCTGACACCAGCTTCTTGCTGGTGTAAATACCTGGGATCTGGGGTATTGGAGAACTGGGCTGTGATCGTAGCTGTCTTTTGAAAAAAGTTATCAAAGGCATGGGTTAGTTATCCTTTCTTCAGGCACCTTACTCTCACACTTTTGTAAGAGAAGTATATATAAAACACTTACAAAAGAAGTATGAGTAAAGAGTATCAGATTGTAGTCCCAAATAAGAATACAATTTCGAAAGTATCCTATGATGGTGAAATAATCTACTTCCAAAATATGATCTCTGGTAATTCCTGGACCAGCTTCTGAGACCATTTGGACCACTAAAAATTCAGAACTTACTATCTCTGATGCAATTGCTGTGAATTTAAATTTATGAAAAAGGGAAGCAGATTCTGGGAACCAGTGAACATTTAGAACATCCACTTGATCTCTAGGATGAGTTATCGTATATTTAACAGTTTGTTCAGGAAATGTTGCTGGCTTTGTTAATTTATCTTGTTCGGCAAAAGTAGTATTTTAGTGTGTTCATGCATAATGCATATACAATAAATGTGACCCGCTTTCTAGAGAAAGATTTATTGCTGCACATGGAAAAACAATAATTATGGCTGTAAGCTATGAAAGTTGGAAAAATCTGAAAGAAATGTGTTTTGTGAAGTAGTAAATTCTTTCCATGTGTTGTGAAATTATTTATAGCCCACTCTCAGGAATAAGTTGTACTGCTGTGTGTATATAACCAAGATGTGGCCACAGAGCAGAAACTGACAGATAATAAAATAATACTTCAGAATGTAATTTGCAATATCTGGCAAAATTGCTGACTGGTGATGGGTTTTGATACACTTTATGGGGTGGAGTGTTTGCCAACTAACTTGATCCATTGTTCATACAGACAAAGAGCAAGTCATATGTAGTTGTACCGCAAGGCATAGCTTCTATAACTGCCATTTGAGATGGTTGGATGGCTTAAAAAAACTATTGTTTTGAAAAAATATTTGTACAGTAAACAGCTAATTTTAAATCAGAGTAAAGTTTTTTTCTTAACTCGAATTTATGCATACATATGCACACACATATATGTATATAATCACAGACTAATGAATGTCTCCCATGTGCTAGTTATAAAGCGATTACTTGCACATTCATTACAGGGCATCCTTCTGCACAGCTGTTCCATTGCACTGCAGAAGAGTAGTTCAGTGCTAGAATGAAAAGCAAGAAAGTCAGGGCTTGCCTGTTTGTGAAAGCTAAACAAATCCTATGGCGGTGTTTTTTTTATTTTTCAGTGGTTTCATAGTCATCACTGAAATGCTTTGAAAAATGCTCAAGGGTATTTTAATCTCCAGACCCACAACCTTAAAAAAGTAATATCGCAAACACCAGAATTGTGACAAAGTTTCTTTAATTTACTTGTGATTTATTCTAGTTTGTTAGCACAAGAAGTATTTAATATGCAGTTAACTGGGCACAGTGCCATATAGCATGAAAGGTTGTAAGTGACAAATACTGCATTATTTATGACCACAACATGATACATACAATTCTTTATGCTTTTTTTACACTAAGGGGACTCTCTAGTGATAAATAACATGTCAGATCAAAACACATGTGTACAAAGATGCTTGGGAATGTAGAAACTACATTATCACATGTTTCTAAATTAAACTTTTCAACATCAAGCATTTTATGAAAACTGAGTGGCTTTTTAATTTGGAAACAAATGTGGATTTACACTGAAAAGACACATTTACAATTTTTTTGTTATTACTATATACCTTACCTATATATAGTATATACTATAATATATATCCAAAGTGCCCCCTTACACCTTAATTTTGATTTCACCACTTTCCACTGATGTCTTTTTCCCTTTGCCTTTATCTGTCTAAGTGTTGCTCTTCTACTGCAGCAATTATTCTCACTACTGTTCATTGTTGTCTCTGCTTCATGCTGCTGGGGAATATAATTAATGTTATTCTTAATGGTTTTCTTGCCCACAGAGTTTGGCTACTTGGGAGAATGAAAACAAGATCTATTGCAAACAAACTCTTATTGAGGGAGATGGACCCAAAACATACTGGACTCGAGAATTAGCTAATGATGAGCTGATTTTGGTAAGAACCTTGAACCCACCCAATACATGCACCATATTAACAGTTTTTTGTTACCATATAGTATGACTTCCTATTTTTCCTTACTTAAATCCATCTGTAAAACTACCATTTTCAAAATCTGTACAGCACAACTCATACATCACTTTTTTTTTTTCCTTTCTTTTTACATTTTTTTTTAAGAACAAATGAAGATACATGCAGGTTCTCACTTGCATTTTATTGCTATAACTTTTGCCATACTTTTACTGGTAGAATAATCACAAGTGGGCCACTTCTGCTCTGTAAATTCACACCACCACCAAAGAATTTGCTTGATTTATTGCAGATTTTCTCTGGTGAAAGTGAGATCAAGGCATTTCACCTAATTTCTGGAGAACCTTCTCTTTTAGGCATGTGCATCATATGTTGCTTCTTATGCACAATCACATGGTGTATAGCACGAATGATGTGGCACATTGTTAGCATGCTCTAATCTCATTCTGTTTATGAAGAACATATAATTCCTCCCCCATCTCTGCCACCTTCTGCAATTCCTGATTGTAAAATCTCTGAATGCAGTTCAGAATTGCCTTCATGAGTTTCTCAGAAATACACCAATTTGCACATTTGCTGTCAGCCAACATCCCCCCACTCCTGTGTGACCTTCCATATGGCGGCAGGGTTACTGTAGGCATTCTGAGCAGCACCTCTGCAACTGCCTCGCTGTTTATGCCATGAATCGTGTGCAGTTTATTTATATTGTACTTATTTCTGTTAGAGTTGAGTTCTCTTCACTGAATCTTTCCTCCATTGTCCCTCTACGTTAATGAAACAATATCCTGAATGGGACAAAGACATAGTTTCTCTGAGTTTCAAGTAGCACAGTTCAGCTTGACTTCAGAATCATTTTGTTGCACATGTTCCTACTAGTGAATTCCGGGTAAATAGTTGATTAGACTGTTACGCCTCATCAGTTTGTGCATGGAAGACAGGCTGCTGGAGTGACGGGTAAGAAAACATCAAAGCAGGGAGGTTTTATTTCAAACTATCACACTAACGAAGCCTCTGCACTTTAAAAAGCAAACAGCCTCCCTACTATTTCTTTAAAGCAGTTGGAGCTCTGTTTTTAAGATTGCACCTGAAACAAAACCAGGAGCCAAATGTAACCAAGTACAAACAAAAGGCTTTTAAGGTGTTAATATTATTCCAGACACCCTGGAACTGTTCACCCACCCCTTAGGAGGAGGTGTATGCTGTTAGTGAAATCACGCTGGTTTCTATTGAATGAATACTCCAATTCTGGATAATTTCTTTTGACTCAAGCATTGGAATTCTTTATATTATCAGAAACTTTTAGGAGGCAAAGTACTTTGATCACTGCTTCACATCTTTATATATAATGCAGTGGACAAAATATATTCTCAACTGTAATTTTTCCAGCTTTCTAACAATATATTTCTATAGTTTATTATTTAAGCAACAAACTAGTGAGGCAGCTGTTAAACAAAGTGAACTGCTCCAAGCAAATCAAGAAAGCCAGTCATAATACAATTGCCTCCTGCAGTCAGCAATGGGAACTTGCTCTGCTGGGGAAGAATGAGGTTGGTTAAGAAACCAGAGCGACTCAAAGATTATAAAGGCATCTAACCTTTTTTCTTGTATAATACAGTTAAGCTTTTCTGAATTAACTATTTTTCAAATTAGGATATAAATTAGAAAAACTTCCTTCTTATTAAAATATTTCCATTTAAGGGAACTCAATCACAACTTTTGCTAAGTTGTTTTACTGGTTTATTTCCTTGCCATTAAAATATACACATTATTTCTAATCTGTCTATGTCTAGATTCAACATCCAGTCATTACACATTGTGTATAAAAGAACCTAAATAATACACCTAAAGTTTGTTATTGCAAATACTTCTCTCAACAACACTGATCAAGCCACCTCTTGGAAGCACCTTCCTGATGTTAAGCTAAACCACTGGAAGACTTTGAGCCCTTCAACATAGAGCAAGCTTTCCTTGAATCGTTCTTTCAGTGCTTCTATATCCCCCTCCAATTTATCAGTTTCCTTTCTAAACTGTGAACACCAGAACTGCACATACTGTTTTGCTAGCAATCACACTAGCACCTGATGTAGCGGTGACTTCATCTCCCTGCCCTGAAATTATTCTCACCCATTTATATGCGAGGACTTTGTTAACTCTTCTTTGGCAACTCATGCTCAGCTGATCATGATCCCAAGTAATTTTCCTGCTTTCTGATTGCACAGACTGATCCCCATCCCCTCTCCTGCAAGTTGGGACTATGTTCATTGGTTGCTATGTACAATTTTACCGTGGCCATTATGAAAACATAGTGGTTGCTTCCAAGTGATACAGATCATTCTCTCTGTCTTTTACCATTTAATATGATATGCAGTGCCATTCTCCTACCTCTTTTCTGGAGAGTAATGGCCTCTTTTGCTTTATTAATTATTACTTGGTTAGGACAAAGATTTTCAAGCCTGTCACGACATTTGATGGCACTGAATGTACAAATCTTTTAAATATATGGGTCAACATGTTCAAAATCTTCTGACACCCTAAAGCTCAGCAACAGTATGTTTCTAGGAGTAATGGTGGTGAGTGTGAGGTCTCTGGTCCTTTGGAGAAATTAAGATGGCCAAAATGAACCCTTCTGGGAGGCAACAAAGGGTTCTACTGTTTGGAGGAAGACAGAAGAGGGAAAGGGAAGCTACATTTTCTTGTCTGTGGCTCCTAATTTTAGAACCCCAGAATATTCCCGCCAGACCATTGTTTGGCCTTTAAAAGCTAAACTACCTGAAGGGATTGGCTGAGATGTGTTCCTCTATAACAGGGAACAAAGTAGGAATAGAAGCTCTTAGTAAAAAGTCCCCATGATCCCTTTTGATCTCTTGCCTCTCAGCTGTGTTTGGGTTTTTCATCACTCCAGTGAAGAAAGATTCAAGTCAAATTTTTTTATCTTAGGCTCGGAAATTTTCCTTGTATCTGAGTCTGCAAACCCCTACTTAGATCATACTTCCTCAAAACTAAGACCACAGTGAGAATAAGAGATCTTTCTTTGTCTTCTCCTCTCTTTCTTCTTCCATCCTCCTAGCTTTGTTAGGGTTCTTTAGGACCTGACATTCATTGTCATTCAGTTTTGCTACCCATATCACTTCAAACATTTAATAATTCCCATCATCACACTTCTCAAACCTCCCTACTTAGGTAAGAAATATTTTCTGTTCCTTTACTCTTTCTGATGTGCTTTGGTAAGCTTTCCCTATTTCCATTCTAGCAGAAGGAAACCACATTCTTGTCTGCAGCTGGGAAGCTGTCTTTATGGGGCAGAGCCTGTGATGTAGCAGTTTGTGAACTCTATAAGGCCGATACTTCTCACACTCTCCGCTCCTGTTTCTCTATCTAAAGAAATCTTTCAAGAAGTCTTGAATGTCTTTAGCTATTACGTATGTTTGCAGAAGAAATAAAAAAAATTCATATCCTATTTGGAAAAAGTTGCAAGGCGGCATCTAAACTGTGTTAGACAGAGGCATGAATGGAAAAAAGGCTTGGGGCAACAGGCAGGGGGTAAGGAATGAGTTTTACTCCGCTAATACTGGCTGCATAAATGTTGAAGCTTTGCCACATAATTTTGATCTAATATGTTGCATTGCTTAGGGGGTCTATTTGGCTATGACATTTTCCTAGTGGAAGGATATATTTTTCTCCCCAACACAGCATGTTAAATAAAATGCATTTATTATCACATGTAATGAAAAAAAAAATCAGTGTTGAATTGTCATGACCATCATAGAGCTAAAATAGAAACCATATTACTGTATAATTATCAATCTTTCTTGCATCCTGGCAGAAGAATTCCTTATGTTCTTCAAAGATATTCCCTTGGAGCAATATGATGGTCTTCCATGTCACATCATGGCCTCTGGTACACAGATGCTGGGAACAAACCATTTAGTTAGCAAAGGTTTTCTTTGCCTTCCAGGTACCAGTTAAGTTTGCCTTTAATTCTTCTTAGCAACTTGCAGCATGGAGAATGAGATTACTGTTATTAGCAGCATAAATAATATTTGGCTCATATAATGGCAGATGTAGGTCTAAAGTCCTGTTAGAAAAAGAGTCCTTTCAGCTGAGTAAGGGAAGAAAGATCAAGCTCTGCTTTATAAAAAAGGTGCTGTGAATGTGTTAGAACATTGCAACTACCTTCATCAGTGTTGTTTATTCTAATCTCATCTGATGCACTTCCTGGCATTTCAGTGCTGCATTTTTAGAAGTACCGAACAATGTAGATTAAAAAATTACATGGAGTATGCAAGAAAGGGAGGGTGAAAGGGATAGATCCCCATCAGAGTCCACATTTGTCTTGACTGTTTCTTTAGATTATATTGTATTGTACTTTAAGACTGTAATGCATACAGAGAGTCAGAATATCTGTATTTACAAGTCCACGTTCATAAACTATACTTGGATTAGCACTTGAGCAATCAAGATCAGAATATAATACAATTATATAGATTTCCTTGTAGAAAATTAAGATCTGGGATTAAATCTATTCTAATACGCTTTTTCTTCCCTTTTCTTTTATACTCTGTAATGTTTTTGCTGTTGCTGGGTGTTTTTGTCAGGGACATTAATGAACTATCAATCACTCGTGTAAGTCAGAAGAACAAAAGGTCTGCTCTTTACCAAGTTAAAGGATGCTGCTGCCAAATGTTAGCTATTCAAATGAGAAACATTTATATTCAAACTTTATCTGCATTGCTGCTTTCATGGCTGCTCATGCCTCTATAGATTTTAGTTTAATCTGTAACACACGAATGTTTTAAAGTGGATGATTACTGAAGAGGGGCTTTAAAAACAGCCTCAGACCACATTTTACACAGTTCACGTATCACACAGGGGTTCTCTGAATCAATTATAGCAAGGGTCAAAGATCAAAACATTAGGGGGGTTGCAAGCATGGTTTCTATTCTACATTCCCTCCCCAGAAAAATAATGCTGTAGTTGATTAAAACTGGTGAACTGTGGAGCCTAGACCTAGATGAGTGAGTGAACATTTTATAAATGATATTGCTGGCTTCTAAAATCAAACACAGTAGGTGAGAAGGGTCAGTGCAGATTTGGAAAGATACTTTGCAGCCGAATGCTGAGATTTGTGATGTGCCTAAGCCCCGTATTGAACAATGTTAAAGCTACCTAAGTGTTTAACTTTTCTATGTTTTTTGATGAGTGTTCTTAAATAAATTTAGTTAGCAAAAGGAGGGTCTACTCAGACCGAAGTCAGTGGTGGGGTTTGCTGCTGACCGCGTTAAAGCAGCCTTGATAAAAGTTCAAAAGCCTGTAATAATGCATATGTATGTGTTGCATGGACCTAATGCTTTAATTTACTATTTGCCAGGAGCAGATTTAGAAGGGGGCTTAGGGATCTGTAGCCCCTGCTCACTAGTACAGCCTTGTCTGGGTTACATCCCAAACACACAAGCAGAGAAAGGAGCCAAAGCCATTTGCATCCTGGATGCATCTGATCCTGTATACAGCCTCTTATAATACCAGCTGTAGCTTAGACGTTTGCTGGGTATTGGCTTTGAAGACTACTACTGGGAGATATAATTTTCTCATGTTCTTACCTCTGTCATTCATTTGTTGCATGACTCTGAGGAAACTGTATTAATATAGCAGTTCTCAAACACAAATATCAACATTTATGTACCTTGATAAATGGCCTTATTTTGCATGGTCCTGTCAACTGATATCCTCCAGAAAGTGAGGTTGTCTAATGGATAATTTGCCATTAATATCCAAGTTTGAAAGTGCGGGCTGCACCTTCTATGACTACGGCCCCATAATGATTAACCTCTTTCATAAAACATTATGGGAGTCAGGTGGAGAAAGGAAATATGCAATCTGCCTTTATTGTGAAGATTTATATCTTTATTCTGGATAACATGGAACTTTGCCTGTGGACAAAGCCTTTTTCTGAGGATTCATTTAAGCAATATCTTCATTTGTTTGCTGATATATTCTGTCTTCCTTTTGCAAGTTGCCTGTGCAGGTTGGTCAGTCATGAGCAGATAACGGAATTTTTGCGTACACTGGCAGAAGTGATCCTTCCCAGGTGATGGTTTCAATGACCGTCTTCCTAATTAGACTGTGCATTCCACTTATCACCTAAGGCTCCTCAGCAAATGCTTGTAAAGAAGGCCTTCAAAAAGCAGGTTTACTCATACAGTAATATATTACTGCCCTGTAATTCTCTTTTAATCTCTAATGATGTCAGTGGTCATCAGATTTTGAGTGAACTGAGAGAGGTCAATTTATTGGATTATCCCCCTGTGCAGGGCTTTGTTTGCAGTGCGCTTTTGGACTCTTAGCTACAGATTATGATAAGCTAAGTGAAGAAAACAAATCTGTAATTTGCAGTCATTGCACATTTAAAATCCTATTTTAGATTTAGATAGAAGCCTTGCCTTGTAGCATTTTGTAATATTAATGGGACCTTTGCAAGACGATGAGAAGGTGGTGTTTGAAAATCCCTCATCTTCTCATTAGATTTGAATTGCAGTTTGGTAGTGTTGTACTTTTTTTCGGTTGCTCTGGTGAAACTTCACTGCCACATAGCCAGGATTGCTCATTCTCTTTCTTTTTATTAGGAAGTTCTACTCCTTTGGGTCATGGAAATCTTTAAAGTCGGCTTGTTCTGACAGGAACTATCACTCCTTTCCAACCTAGAATTAGAACCATAGACACTCAACTGCTTCATCCTACCCCCGGATTTAAGTGTGAAAGATGGGGGAGTAACAGTCTTTTGATTTGGATCTTCCCCTGAGGTTGGGCCCAGCTGTACATTAGAGATTTCTGTGAGTAACCAGAAGAAAAGGAATGCAGCAAGTTTGAACATGTTCCTCTTTGCTTTGTTTAGCAACATTTAGTGGAGTTTTATCAACAATGCTAGTAAGTTACAATAAGATAGGGAAATGCCTTGTACATAAGTCCACATTTAAACCATATACATAACCATGACAATCAAAGCCATTTATTTTTGTGGAATTAGGTCACTAATCATCTGAATGGGTATAAGGTATAAAATCTAAGTGCTAAAAAATGCAGCTTATTCATGGAACAGGTCAGAGGCCACGTAACCTGAGCTGGGCCTTCACGGAAAGGATGCCTGGCTGTTCTGAGAAGTGCCCAGTGGCTACATGGTACTCCAAAGTAAATGTAATTGGGCTTTTTATGAATTTTATCTCTTTACGATCTAGATTTAAAGATATGATTGTGTTAAATTATAGTGGTTTTCCAGACTGTGAGACTGGTGTGTTGAAGATAATGACAATCCTTGTGTATAGCAACTGCGTAAGACTACTATGTATTTGGGTTCTCCAGGTATGTCCACGTTTTCTGCACTTAATTTTTATCCTGACAGAGCAATCTGAATACAGTCCTTTGCCTGAGATTTTCAAGAGTCCAGAAGTCCAGCTGGAGCTGGATGTTGGAAGTACAAAGCAAACAGCCATTGCACTTTATCACAAGCGTGTCAAGTTGTGACTTTGTGAGTGCACAACAGTCAGTGTGTACATACAGTAGACTTGCTGCTTCTGCAATGCATTCTGGATGCACCCATACTACTGAGCTTTCCCAGAAAGTTACTATTTCTTTTTTTTTTCCTCCACAAATTTTTATCTTTATTTTCACACTTCCTCCTTGTGGGTCTTGCAAAGAAGCTGCCAACCAGACTACACTGATGTCTTAGGAGCAAGCTCTGCCCAGGACTGCAGTCTCAGAACTGGACACTAGAATTTCAGACACTCAGACCTATAGTGGCACCCTAGGACAGACTTGCAGCGTGGATCACATCTGTTTCAATCTAGTCTTCCCTGCAGTGTTCCCTCTCAATACAGCTGTGTTGTGACAATAACTGCTGTTGCACACGTTTAGGGGAAGGAATTTGTCTCTTAATTTCCCTGAAAGAATAGACATAAATTTACTAGGGAGGTTACAAGAGTTTTGGCAAACTGCTGCTGCAGCCATTCTCATTAGAACTGGCTGATGTGGCACCCGCTCACATCACAAGCTGTGGCTGCATAGCTGTACAGCTCCAACTGTCAGACTGGGGCCGTGCCAGCTCTTGGAGAACACTACAGAAAGACTGTTTTACTATTATTTATGGTTTGTGTTGAAATAGCAGCGGGGGACCCAAACTTCACTGTGTTTAGCAGTGCCTGGATGTACCATAGAAAGACAGTAACTGTCACAGTGACTTTCCAGTCTCCATAGACAACCTCAAGCCCTGGATGGTCTTGACTCTGACTTGCTTTCTCTGGCAAAGATCCTGACGAAATAATTTTGCCTTTGTGTGTAACTCTGGAAATGTTGAAGGAAGCCATAGTAAGGGTATTTGCAGCTGGTGCTGCAGGCAATAGAGAATTATCTGCATCCTTTAATGTTCATTTTCAGACATTTTCATGTATAAGCTATAAATTTATATAAAGATCGATATGATAAGCTCTTTATATGCATAAAAACAAAGCCTATATCTCCAAAACACTAACAGACTTTTCCCCTCAATAAAGTGAACAAAATATAAGCCAGAGTCTGTTTTAAAGCCAAGTCCTTTCAAAGAAGTGTTGGCCAAAACAGGCGTAGAAAGCATTAAAACAAATAAAGTCCAGCTGAATTTTCATAACACACTGGGGTAGGTCTTAATTATATTTTTCAGTGAGACCTTGGCAGTTATTACAGCCAAACATCCCACCTCACAACTTGTTAGTAGTGAACTCGAAACTGTCTGTCAGTGTAGCTGAACATGAATTTTTTTGCAGTCAGTACTTCCTCACTCTTGCAGCCATTATTTCCTTCATGTTTAATTGCTTGCTTAGATTTTAGCTTGTCAGACCTGAAATGGCATACCGTCGCTTTGGGGTTTAGGTGGCTTTCTCAGGCAGCTGCCACAATCACTGTGCTGCCTAAATGTCCTGATAATCTGTACTGCAATATTGCTGTGGCAGAATTGCCGTTTAAGTGCAGAACGATAGAGCAATTAAAAAACTGCAGGCTTTCAGATGCATATCTGAAACTCTGTTTCGGTCAATGCTATAACATAACACCAGCTCTAAGTACCTGGGAAATCAAGGTACTCTGAGGTACTAACTCTGGTGTAAGAAATGGGACAGTAATGGGACATAGTCTGTAGTAAGTCAGTGACTTTCAGATGTGTAGTGATCAAAGGCTTGTGAGATCTCATAGGTGTTTAGTCATGTGAAATGAGTTTGATATCCACAACATTTTTCTCCATTATGTGCCCTCGTTTCAGACCCTTATCATAGTTAATAAATTCACTGGTTAAGGTCACAGTATCCTGAAAGAAGGTTGTGACCGACACTGCCCATGTTACAGCTTGGGAGAGAGGGTTTTGGTATCCTGGCATGGTGTGTCAACATCTTACAGCAGCATTATGTTTACAGGTTATAGGTATACATTCTCCTGGTCTTCAGCATTGCTCTGCTGACTTCATTTGAACTACTCTGATTTATACCTGCAAATATCAAAGAATACCCTTTGAACATGGCATCTGAATTCCACCCTCAGCATTTCCAGTTCAAAGTGCTGCAACTGTTTCTAAATATAACAACAGTACATTCCAAATTCTCTTTCTTTTCTCATGTTTATTTATAAATGCATGCCAAGAAACTATAGGAAAAGGGAATTTCTGTGTCATTTATCATTCTGACAAAATTCATCGTGCCTTGGAAAAAAGGTCATTTACATTGCATTCCTCTTCCAAAATGACTCCTTTCTTTACTCTCATCTGTCAAAAGACATAGGAAAATGTATTTTTTCTGTAGAACTAGCTACTATAGTAAAAATAACATTAAAAAATGGTGCTAGATGTTTGCTGGTTCCATCTCTTCTGATTGATTTCTATTTCTTTTCCAGACCTTTGGTGCTGATGATGTTGTGTGCACAAGAATTTATGTAAGAGAGTAAAAACATCACTTTACTTGTCATCTGGGATGAAGTGGAGAACTGTGAAAATCCCCAGTATAATGAGTATCTGTGTCTGCTGTTACTAATGCGGTGTTGTATGTGACCGTGTGTGTTATATCTGAATCCATATCCTCTGTTAAGTGTATTTTGCTTTCATTTTTCATCGCAGACACTATTCCTTCCAACTTTATGCCATCATTTTTCGTGTCTGCTTTGTATTTTGTAGTTGTCACTTGCTATGGTTTCATCAATTATTAAACTTATTGGGCATAACTCACAGCCGTTTTGGGGTGTTTTTAATAGAAAACCCAGCAGTGCTTTGGTTAGGACTGAAACACTTTTTACCCGCTGTTGAAGTCAGTGTGGAGTTTCACTGCTGTTGGCTAGCACTATGCTGCCAGGGAACACTTCCCAGGGCAACGCAGAGTGTAGGAGAGCAAGAGAATTGCAAGGCCTTTCACAGAGCTGCAGGCTGCTCTCTCAAACCCAGAGCTCTGCTTCTTTCCTTCTTTCTGTCCTGTCTCCTTGGGAGAGTTGTTGCAGAACAATTCCTGTATCCTCGGATTGCTGGGACTGTGATTCAGCAGAACCAGACCAGACAAGACAAGGAGAGATCTTTACCCTCTTCCCTGCTGCGTCTCTGAAGAATGCCCAGACTTTCCCTGGTGAGACACTCGTTATCCAAGTACAAAACCCAGCTGTATCTACAGGACAAATAACATTGTGATCATGACTAATACTTATTGTCATCACACCCAAGCACCTTGGGCCTGATCAGAGAGCCAGCAGAATCTGACAGACTTTACTTGTTTGGGTCATAAAATGATAAAGCTTAGCAAAGCTGCTTCCTTTCTACCTTCTCGCCTGTGACAGAGAGAACTTCCAATGGCTTTCCTCCCCCTCAATGTTACAGCTCTGACTTTTGGTGAGAGCTGTAACTCTTCATTATCATCTTTCATTCTTTGAACAACTAAGTATTTCACAAACCAGGGCCATAGTTAAAGGAGGAAAGAAACACCAAATTTAATTTATTTATTCTGGTTCAGAATTCTGGTCACAGTACTATCAAGTATTAGATTCAAGCTGGACAGACCTTCCTCTAATGCACCAGAAACTCTTCTGTTCTTCAGCCTTGGAAATACCAGGAGACTAGGACTAGGAGCGCTACTTATTTCAGTGCAATATCCAAGCTTATCTGACCAACTTTCAGCTTTGCACAAATAATTTATCTGCTTCATGTCACTCAATCATAGAAAATTTTTAAGAGGTTCAGTGTTAGCAGAGTATATGGCCTGTTTACTGGACTGTGCTCAATGTTCAGAATGGGAAAATGGGTCCAAAGCTTGATCGTCTTCGGATATCCATGGGAAACAAATTACTTTGTCTCTTTGTCACTTGCAGAGCTATGCAGAGGAATTCCCTTTGATAGGATTGTCAAACCGCTATGGAGAAATCAGCCACCTGTTCTATATATTGCAGCGTGAGTTACAGCAGCACAACGGGAGAAAATGATGATGTTTTCTGTCCCCTCTCCTCTGACAGGTCACACTTTCTTACTCTGCCATCAGCACTCAAGATACAACATTGCAGTTGAAAAGGGGATCTTTTCCTTCCACGCTCTAACCTTAAGCCAAACCCTGTTTCCAAGACATGGGTTCAGTTGATACCAATTAAATACACTGCACATTAGCTCACATTGAAGCATGTCCTGAAATTAGTTCATTGTGGTTTGGATGCAGCTGAAGCTACCCCCTGGTAAGACTGAAGCCATGAGGGGGAACGACAGTGATCTGTCTTTATTTTCTATCTTCTTTTAAGAACTCAAATTAAAATAGTTGGGTGGTTTTTTCCCAAACAAATTCCATTTCAGGAGTATCTGGATCTGCTTTTGCAGTCAGCTGTATCAAAGGGACTCCATAAAAAGTACCAGGCTGAGCTAGCTCAAAGCTTCTCAGTGATGCAGACAAAACTGTGTCTTGCCACATCAAGGCTGAGAAGTAAATAGCACTGTGTTGCAGGACATGCTGGCACATGCCATATCCTACAGCAAGAGGAGCCCACCAACACTGTAGAGTGCTTTGCCTCCACCTCCCAGAAGGTGGGTGGTGGATGTGGTGGCTGGTACAAGCTGAAGGAGGCAAGTAGTAGAGCCAAAGCCAGTAGGCAGCAGGGCTGTTTTACCATTCCAGAAAAATGCTACTCCTAGCAATTACCTCTTCTGCCTGTGTCTAAAGCAGCCCTGATGCACAGTTTGTGAGAGTTCAGCAAGGTGTTGGTATGAACCTCATATTGTCTAGAGCAAGTAAGTGCATTTAATGGAAGCAGTGATTTCTACGTTTCATTTCTAGGAAGGCTCATGCTAAGCTGTTGTGCTGCTCCAGCAAATCTCTTTCAGAAAGCTTTCCCATCAACCTGAAAATACTAAGTCAGGTTTCCATACAGCTGGCAACTACTATGCAAGTAGTAAAGCATGAGCTGTGTAACTGGGTTGTAGAGATTATGATTAAAAACAGGCTCTTGAGATATGAGCTACCCTGCATAACTGGGAACTTTCTTCTTCCAGGATTGAAACTGTTCCCCTAAGCTTCATTTGCAGTCTGGCACGACAGAAGTTCCTTTCTTGGGTAATTTCAGTGTGGAAGCTTTGCCACTTGATTCACTTTCATGAAGTTACATTAGAGTTTCTGGTGCCTGGGTAAATTTATATGCACAGAGATTAGAATTGGTCCAGGGTGTTAGTTTTATGGCTCATTGTTGAAACAGTGCAAAGGCCAAACTGCATTTTGTGAGTCCTCCTGGATTTAAAAGCTCTTCAAATCTAGGCACACAAGGATTTGGAATGATTTTACTGGCCAAAAGCCATATAGTTGTCTCCTGTCTTTCTTTTCATTGCTGAGATTAAGCTCCTTTGGGAACATGGAAGTTGAACAATGCCAGGGTGGCCAACAGAGACAGTTTTATCCACTTTTTGTGTAACAAATCATGAATTAACCCCTCCCCAGATGAGGTGAGGGAAGCAGAGAGAGTTGCTGTAGCTGGCATCGAGAAAAACTCAGTCTCATAATGTCTGAGTGTTAAAGGGTTGCTTAGCAGAATAGGATCCTGAAAGCTTCAGGCAGCCACTCTGCACATAGGAGGGAGGGACTTTTATAGGCAAAGGTACCAGGACAATAGAGCACCTAAGGGTTGCATAAATAGTTTGTTGATTACTTGATAGCATGTGGATATCTGAAAAGGGCCCCAGGGATTTTATGGATACTGCCTTCCAGATTCAAATCAGAGGCGCTCTCTGCATCACTAGGTCTTTTAATCAGGCCTGTGATGGAACAAACAGTGGAGCCAGGGACAGAGCCTGGCTCTCAGTTACGTGTATCAGCAAGCAAGCAGAAACTTCCTTCCCTTCATGCTGCTGTGTTCTAATTAACACTTTGTCACTTGACCTGGAAGCACGCAGTGGTTACCAGCATAGAATGGTGCCAAACATAGCTCACCTCTCTCTGGATGGCAGCTGATTGACCACTGTATGCATAACCACCCACTGCACATTTGCTGTCTTTTCAAGTCTCTGTGACCAAGAAGCTAGAATTCTGAGGTCTGTCAGTGCTCAGTGGTGATGGCCAAATGACTTTCAGGCTTTGTTGCTAAGAACTTTCTGCCCATACAAGTGAATGCATTAGGGAACTCTTCCCTGTGAGTTTATTACATACTACTATTTCTGTTTGAGAGTATTCTTCCACAGAAGGCCAGCAGAATAGAGATAGCTAAGAAGGTGAGAAGTCTTCCTCCCTGAAATCTAAAGGCTTTGTCTTGCAGTTGCCTAAACAGTCCTGTGGGTTGAATGGATACGGTACAAGTGAGTAGTCAGTTGTCTAAACATAGGTGTCTACCGCTAATGTAATGTCTTATGTATCCAAGAGATCTGCACAAAGCTGGCGTATAACACAGGCTCTGTATGAGACCTGTGCCTTTTTTTTGGAAAGGCAGCAGCGGACCAGGGCCAAAACCTGAGGGCATCGCAACATAGGTGGCTGTGATTAGGCAACTGACTCCCAACCTATGCGCCTGCAGGCTTCGGACCATGCTGTGCACTGCGTTGACCACACTGATAACTAATTGCTACAGCAAGACGAGGAAAGAGTTATGCAGATAATCTGCAGCAACTTGGCACGTGTATAACATTTCACAAAAGCAAAATTTCCCCCCATGAGTGGAACACTAGGATACAGCAGTCATATCCTCTGCTTGAGAGCAAGAGGAGTTCATTTTGGGATTTTCCTTTGATTTTCCATACTTTGTTCTTACGCTTTTTTCATAAAACATTTATTGTTTTTCTTTTCTTCAGGAAAAATAAACATCCTAACCAGTAAACACAGGCAGTGAAGTTGGATTCAAAATAATCCACTGTGGGAAACCCAAATATGAAAAACAAAATCTCAGCCAGAAATGTGATATTGCATTGAATCGTTCAGTTCACACGTATCTGTACCACCAGCTACTCTTGTGTGGGAGCAGAGCTGTCCCGCTGCATGCTGTATGCCCTGGAGAGCTAGTGCTGCCTTAGCTCAAGTGATCACTTTTTGCACTCTGAGTGCTAAGAGATCTATTTCTGCTGACAGGAAGCTCCAAATCCCACATGGCTGCAGAACCCAGAGGCTTTGAATCCTGTTAAAATACATGCTGTCTGAATACTGCCATGTCAGAAGTGGAATAACCTAAGGTGTTCTCTTTGATATTACAGATGGCTGGCTGGCTAAGGAGGGTGGTGAAAAAAATGCTGTTAGGGAGGAATAAGTGGGAATAGATGTCATAGTGCTTTCTGCTAATTTCTTCATTTTCACCATTGCCCACATTGCCTCCCAGAACATAAGGCCAGTTTCAGTCAGAAGCAAAAAACACCCAGGAGTCTTGAAATTTTAGTTCACTCTTACTGACTTGCTGCACTCTGCTAAATCGGAGTGAAGTTCTGAAACCGGGGATTTTGTCTTCTGTCTCTCATTCTGTTCCCATCTGAGGGCCTGCCAGTGATGCTCTGCCGACATGATCTGTGGCAGGCACTTAGTTGTTTTGCCACATTCTCAAAACAAAGAGGAATCTGGTAGCTAATCTGTTCTACAAGCTTGAGTATGATTTGCTGTTAGAATTTGCTACATGGTCACACACTGCAACTAGAGAGGAAGGTGGTGAGGCTTGAAATGGTTTCTGCAGCAGGCAATACCACAGTCTTCTACTAGATACTGCTATCTCTTGTACAAATCAGCAGCTTATCAGGAGACGCAGTTCAGTTGCTCAAGCAGAAAGGAGGTGATACTCTAGGTGACTGACTGAACTACCGATTTCTTAAAAAACCTGTAGATACGTATCTCAGTGTTAATCTTCACAAGATGTTCATGTGGAGCTGGCGGACTGATTTCATTATAGGTCTGATGAGTTCACAGAAAGTTTTCAAAGGGCTGAAGCTTTCGTGTCAAAGTAGCTGCCACTCCTGGAAGATAAATGTGCAACTGGAAATCGAATGATCTTACAGAAACTGCAGATAGCAACAGCTATAGTGGGTCGGGCAAAGGTCCTCTCTCCTCCAGTATCCAGTGCCTAAGACTCTTCCTGAGACCCCTGTGAGCCTGCATATCCCTTCAGCAGGCTGAAGGACATACAGCTAGTCTGCCTGCAAACCATGCCTTGGAAATATCTCTATGTGCTTGTGTCCCGTTCACTACAATTTCCTCACCTTTGTGTTCCACATACACAAAAAAATGGCAGGACTTTTTTACCCCCGTCAAAGAGACCAGGGGACCTGTCACATTTTTAAATGCATTAAGAATTTTCGCCATCTCAGTTTGGGCTGAGACAGACAGCACCACTGAAATATATGGCAGTTTTGATGACCAAGGACTTAAGGATTCTACCCACTGATAGTAAAATCAAAAGTTTGCTATCCTTTTGTGTTTAGCTTCATTCTGCCCTGCAACACAAACCCAGAAAATACACTGGCAAGATGAGAGTGTATCTTAGCATCTCTGGAGAAAGATCAGTGATTTAAAACAATCTTATTGGAAAGCAGTGTTATTAATGTTATTCAGGGAGACCTTTTGAGCACTCATCCATTGTCCATGTTGATGCTGAGATTCTGATGCTATTAAGAGGTTGCTGATTGCTGGAGTTATTTCTTTCCATTTCTCTTGCTGCAGTTGGGAGATTCTAAAAATGTTCCATATGTGGAAGTTTATGTAGAATTGACAGGGTGCCATAATGATGCATAGTGAGTCTGGAATATCTAAATAATGACATTAATTTGCATATGATCCTCCGTAGGGTGTGCCAGGACACCAGCAATGACTGCAGTGAGAAGTCTGTGTCTGAAGTAAGCACCTAATAACTCTTTTCGCAAGAGCTTTTAACACTGAGCTTATGGAGTCTGTGGCAAGGCTAGAGACTGAGAACATATTGCAGTTATTACAGAGCTTGAAGTCCAAGTTCCTTTTAAGACACGTCACCAGCAAAGTGTTTTAATCAAAAGTATTTTAATGAAGTAAATTGGAATCATCTGGACCTGGCTGGCATCATGTTCTCTCAAAGTGTGATTTATTTCCTAATTCCTTTAATGAACTTGATATCAATACATTGTGACAAACATGAAGAACAGTAAGGATCTGTAGTGCTTTCCATTAGCACAGGTTATACAGAAATGTTGCGCTTGTTGGCTTTGTTGCAGCCACAAAGAGAATCTTCAAAACAGGTCATAGGGTAGCTATGAGAATGGTCAGAATGCTGTAAAAGGACCACTTTCAGGGACAGAGCCTTCTTCCTCACCGTTGTTTAAGTAACAGGAGAAAGAATTAATTCACTGATTTATCACCAACATTTCATCCTGACGGAAAAAAATTTAAGAAGGTACTCCAGGACTTGGAGTGGGGGACAACTTGCAATGTTTCTCCTACCCCCAAAGCCAGAGTCCCAAGCAGGATGGACACAAAATTACATTTTCAAGAAAGGGAAGAAGGAGGCAAGAAAGGTGTAGCGTGTGTTTGTCTGTGTATGAAATAGCCATCATGTCAGAGTACCGAGTTTTCACACAGCTCTAGTAGTCATAGCTAAAGATGAACACAGTGCTCTCTTGCCTTTCTTTCAGTTTATTAGAAAGTGACCATTTTTGTTCAAAAGTTATTCGTTTCTATCTGACTGAAAGATAGACAGATGACCTGACTGAAAGACCTCATTCCAACCTTGGGAAACCAGGCTAAAATACAATGAGAGATGTAGAACTGACACAGTTTTAGTGACAGGAGGGAATACTATACACTCCTGCAGGTAGTGCTACGGAATGTACCATTCCTCTACGCCCCAAAGCTTTTTGATTTTGCCATGTGGATTGCCACTGTGGCACTCAGGATCTTCCATACAAAACTCAAAGAGCTCTTTCCCCTCTCACCGCAGATAGTATTCTGTGTGTTATGAGTATGTCAGTGGGGAACACTCTTCACTGATGATAAAAGTTAAAAAAATCTCAAGTATAAAACTTGGAACCATAGAAGGATCTCAGAATAAAGCCCTGGATCTGTTCCAAGGTAGGGAGGAGGAGAGAGAGGGAATTTATAATTTTTTCTACCCTTTTTTTTTCTTCTTGGTTTTGGCTGAGAAAGAGAATTTAAGGAAGAGTTTGAATACTCTGCCATAATTAAAAGCCTGGGGAGAGTTTCTCTGTACACTTTCTAACTTACATGCATCCCCAAACTGTTTGACATTTGCTCTTGTTAGGGCAAATTGTGCTTATGATCTACTTTTGACCCAGGTATCTTGTGAAAGAGTAAGTTGCTCTAAGTTTAAACAATTGCGTGTGCTAAATGCTTATAATAAGTGCAGTGGCCTGTTAAATTAAGCTTGAATTTATTCAGGATATGTTAATTTTATGACTACTTTTGAATAAGTCATTATCTTTTTGCCTGAGGCCTGTCATTTGGATGCTGCAATAATTAGGGTGCCCGTTAGCCAGATTTTATCATCTAATAACACAAATCAAACACAGAAGGAAATTGCTGGGTGAGGAGAAAAAGTTTGTATCTTGAAGAAGATACTGGGATAAGAATTTAAAAGACATGTCTCTATAAGCAAGACAGGAGTTAAATAAGTTTTTGGAGCTGATTCAACGGTGACACAGTTACAGAGTTCCTCTCACAGATAGCAGCCGTTCACAGCTGGGTCACTGGAGGGAGAGCAGGCGATGGCCCGTGGGGATGGTTGAGGGCAGCCGCTCTTTGTGTTGGGGACAGCATAAGAATCTGATGTCAGCCCACTAACGTGCAGCTGGTAAAGAGGACAGTTCACATAAGTTGGTCATAAACAGAAGAGACCAGTCTCAAGGAAATGATGAGAACCTACAAACAACCTGGTGTTCCCTGGCTGGGAATGGCATGAATTTCCTCTCAGTTACCCAGTCCTGGGAGGTGTACAATAATTCTGTTATACTGCAATCTGGGCAGCAATTTTCAGCTCATTCCTACGAAACTGCATTATTGCCTTGCAAGGATTTTACTACCATAGTTATCCACATATACGTAAAGGTGCTTTTTAAAATAAACTCTTCTCTCTGTAGTTTGGGCATATGTTCCCAGTGGAATGCACTAAGGCTCTGCACTGTCCAGAGTTTAGTATTGCTGCACAGAAGATGGAACAAACTAGCTGGCTTTGGAGGGTTATCCATGGAAATAAAATGTGAGAAGACCTATGCCGCACACAAATGTGGGACATCATGGAGCAAGAGGATAGAGAATGCTATACACAGAGCCAGTGCCTATCAGCAGACCAAAACAACTTGCCTTTGGTCGAGGAAGCAGATCTTGTTCCTCCTCTGCCCCTGCTTGGACAGAGTCAGGATATGCCTTTCTGGGTGAACCTAGGAATAAGGCACAGGAATGCAGGAAATGACAGGAAGGTGGACAGTTGGGGATTGCAGCCATGATTTACTAAAATGGAAGATGTTTGTTTGAGACACACTTTTACCCTTTGAAAATAGATGCAAGAGTGTCCTTATACTTAAGGATGTCTTACATAGCTCTTTCACTCCACCTAGTTAAGTCCTCAGTCCTGCAATTAGTATGTTGAATGCTGCTCATGTTGAAAGAAATATGGTTACTTGCTCAAGGGCTGCTTAGCATGTGTTGTCCCTGCCCACGCACACTTCTGCACTGGGACATCTTGGTGCGAGACTGTTAAGGGAAGTTACTGGTGTTGGCATAAGGAATTTCTTTTAAGGTTCATCTGTAAAGTGTCAGATGCATTTCTGACTATAAAAATAGCAACCGTGCCCTTTGTATATATTACTTTAAGGGCATAATTTGTCTTATATTGGTATAATAACTACTGTCTTCTCATGCTCAGTGTTGCAAGAACAGCCAGAAGGCATTCAGCCTCCATGAAGCCTGCACCAGAGATGTTGTATTCTCCATAATACGTGGTAAAGTCCTCTATTGTTTCTGGAAATCTTTGTAGTTTGAATGCATTATTCGGCTGTCTCATCATCTCTGTGCATGATAAACTGGGTACTTTTGACTATTGTTTTATAAAACCATGGCTATGAAAATGAAATGGCCTTTTATTTTATTTGGACAACAAAGTGATTTGTGAAAACACACATCCATTTCCCCGCTGGGAAGTTCATGTGCTCTTTAAGCCCCAGATCTGACTGTGGGCTGAGATTGTGCCTTTGCCATAGTTATTCACAATTTACATTATTGGAGTGCACAGGAGGACTGAGCCCCACTACTGCCCCAGATTCTACTGTGCTAGGTGCTGTACAAAGACGGTTTGAGGACCTCATGAGCTTCAGTCTCTGTAAATGCCCTGGGGCAATGGTCCTGGGGACAGAAAGACACACTCCTCTTCCACACAGGGTTCAAACAGTCCACATGCAGGTTGTCATCTCTTGTATTTCAGTGGTGAGCTGGAGGGACAGGAGGAGGAATAGAGCACCACCGAAAAAAAAATCATTCACATAGCATTGCTTCAGTCCCTCCCCTCTCCGCTCTCTCCACAGCAAGGCCTTCCTCCAGAGCCACACTTCACTGGGTTCTTGGCTCAATCTGGGCCTGGGAAACACTGCCCCATCTGTTGTGTGTGGGTGTGGGTGTCTCAGGACAGCCCTCACTTGCATGAAATGAAGCTATGCTCAGCTTTAATCGAGAGTTACAGCCGAGTGCATCCAGCTTGGTTTGGGCAGCCATGATAGCGGGCTGAAGCCACTAGGCTTCATTTGGTGAAGGGTAAGTGACTGAAAGGATGAAAACAGGGCTTTTTAATTGCCAAGCCACTTGAATCAATAGGGAACTCTGCATGCTACTACGTGTAGTCTCCATGGACCCCATATGAAAGATGAAGGCAGCTGTGACCTCGCTTCACCACCCTTGCCTCAATCAATAGCTACCAGCTTTTAAAGTCCCAAAAGGTGTGATTAAGCCTCTGCCGCATGAAGTTAGCATTTCCTAGCATACAGCCCATTGTCCTGACTGAAAGGACCTAAAAGCCCTTATTCTGTGAGGGTTAATGACCAGATGTCCCTGGGAGGAAGCCCATCAGCCATGGCCCTCAGTGCCAGGAATTACTGCAGCTGATTTCATTCCCCTTTGCATCCGTGTCTTAGCTTCAGTGGGCAGCATGGAGCACTCCACTTGAGAAAATGAGTATATGTGTGCAGGAATAATCCCAGTGATGTGCTGGGAGGGCATTTCAAAGAAAGTCATGTTATTCGTTACTGTTGTGTGGAGGATGCTCTTAAGTCTATGAGAGCAAGCATCAGAGGGATGCAGACTCAAACCCCTCCATACTTGGTAGTGTGACAGTGCATGTTTCAAGTCTATATATCCAGCACTTTCTCTGGAGCAGTCCCTTTTATGAAGTAAGTGCTTGCACAAATGCGATAGTGCCAGCCAGGCTTAAATCAGACTGTCCGCTTGTAATAGCAAGGCTTTAAGAACGTGTGAACGGGACAATTGCATTGTCTCTGTGAAAACAGTAAGGATAGGTTTATGGTTTGCAACTGCAGATGCTTCAGCACCTTTAACAGAAGCAAATGGGCAGTATAGTTTGGAGAAATAAATGAACAAAACAAAAGTTGCCTCATATATGATGTATGTAAGCTGCGCATTTAGCAGTGCCAATATTGATACATCGTTCTCTACGGGCCATTTCAATGTCACCATTTTCATGCAGAAATCCAACAGTACATACATCAACTTAAAAGGGTTGTCTGAGCAGCTGGCTTTCTTGCGTTTTTCTTTTGCTCCGTCTCATTATTGATCCCAGAGCTCAAGAGGCTGTGAGGACATCTCACTCCAAGGAAAACGCTAATACTTGTATCTTGCTCTCCACATGGTGTATTATTGACCGTATGTTACTCCGCTCAGGCAGCACAATTGGATAGGGAATTTGGTTAGCACAGAATAACCAGGGTATGTGGTAATTACTGGGGTGTCATTATCAGTCTTATGACATGTTTTTGCAGTTGTTAATTAAGGCTTTTATTTTCCTGTGTATGTTAACATTTTGAAAAACTCTGAACAGTATTTATAAATCTCTCATCCCTGCGGCCAGCAGCAGCTTTGCTTCTGGAGAAAGAAAAGTCCCGTAAGTCTTGTTTCCATAGGTTGTGCCTTGCAGAGGAGTCTGTGTGTAAGGACAGGTCATTAAGAATTTGCTGCTCAAGGATGGAGGCAGAAGGAAACTTACACATGCACAGAGTATGGAGCACAGATGAATCCAGTCATGATTCAGTTTGAGTGCAAGATTAGTTTCCTCTGAAATGCCATCAGAAAGCATTTGCTCGCAATCTAGGTCACAGCAACAAAGGCTATGGGAGGGATTGACTGAAGCAAAAGGAGTGAAGATGAAATTACCTATGTTCAGCAGCTGTCTAAGTCTAAGCCAGATGTTTGCAATGTTAAATATTCTGTGGGAACAGAGGTCTGTACCCATGTAGATGCTGTAGTGTGAAGAAACCGAATTGTACGTTTATGTAAGTCCACACAATGACCTCATAACTGCCTTATCTGTGCTATTGCTAAAAATCTCTGCTTTTCTTCATGCTAAACGTATGCTGAACACTCATTTTCACAGCTAGCTCATACTTGCTTTTTTTCTACTGCTTCACTTCCTTCCCCTGAATAAAATAATTGTTCTTTGAGCTTATTACCGTGAACCAAACATTGATACAGCCCAAGATGACCAGCAGATGATGTGAAACAGAAAATCCAGCTAGACTCATTCAGCATCAAGAAATATTTTGAGGTGCATTGCTCAGGCAGTGATTAGTTTGCCAGCTGTAGGCAGAGCTACAGAGGAAATTAAAAAGATGGAGTATGCTGCAAACTGCAGAGGGAAAGAAACTACATCAGGGTACACTGATTCATAATGTAGCAGGAAAAGAGTGGGGTTTAGACTAGGATCTGCTGGATTTTAAGATGCTTGCCTCTTTAAGAGTCCGTCCATCTGTGAGATGCTTTCTATACCGTCGTGCCAGCAGTGGAGTGGAAACTTTTTTTTAACAGGCAGGAGGAGGGGGGAAAGCCCTGCATAAAACTAAGCTCTCGTAAGAGGAAAATATTGCATGTACCTTTGCAAAATCCTTCAGGATGCAGCTGCAGGTAATGAAGACAAATGATTCCTTCGAAATGCCAATGAAGATAATAATGGAAACAAGCTATGCCTAGAATTCACCTCAGCTTTAGATTCTGATGGCAACAAAGGTAATAGCATAATGGAGCCTATTAATGCAGTAGGAGGCAGAAGTAGACAAAAGCTGGAAGGGTGAAGAGTTATTTAAAATCTCAAAGTGATGGTTTATACAAAAGGGTCTGAGGCAGGGAATTACTGTTGAGATCATGAAAAGGTGAACAGTACACGCTGAATAAAACAGAAGAACATTATGGTCTCACTACCTTTACCTGCAGATAGTGTGAGTAGCATCTCTAGTGCCCTCTCCAAAAGGAGAGATCTCAGCAAACAGCATTAAGTGGAAAATAGTGAGAATGTTTTCAGGAGTACAATTTTTTTTTTTCAAGAAACATCAAACAGTCAGGCCCCAAACTGTTCCTGTGAGCGATGGAACATTAGCCAGGAAAATTTAGTAGGTTTAGGGTGGGATTTCTACTGAAAAAGCAGCCACTTATAGAAAACATCCCCGTAATTTTGGCACTCAATGGTATTACAAGAGACACGGGAAAGCTAGTTCCAAGTTCCTCTTCCTGTTTTAGATGATACCGTGAGCTTCAGTCTGATGATATGGAAGGCGGCTGCTTATGATAAGAGATTTTTGGAGATTCTCTTAATCCCTGGAAATTACAAAAAGATCTGAAAGAAATCTAAACTATATGCACTTCTAAAACAGTATACTAGTCACCTTTATCACTTCATACCTAATGCTATCTGATAATGTGGCAAAACTGGAGTATCCTTTTGTGTCATTAACTCCGATTTTTAAGAAAATTTGGGACATAAATTAAATGTAGAGGAATAGAAAAGACATATTTTGAGCTGGAAGTTCTGGACAGGGAACTGAGAAGATTCAAGGATGGGACAAAACAGATGGGGAAATAGAAAGCCTGGTTCATTTCTGTCAAACTCATCTCAGGATTCCTGGATGATAACGCAGGCACTGCCTGAGCCCTCGTGAGCCCTGAGCCACAGGCTAGGCCTGTTCTGTGTACAACAAAACATGAAGTTGTCACTTAAGTCTGCTGAGAACAAGGCTGTAAGTGTAAGGGACACGCACACCATTGGAATAACTGTACTTACAGATCAGTGCTGAAAGCACAGCTGGCAGCCTATATTAATTAGGTTTAATCTGTTACCCAAGGAGACCATACATATATCACGAGAGTCTGTGACTTGCCAGAGAGAGACTGACTGCTAACTTCACTAGAATGGTTTAGAAATGATCTTGTAGCCCTTCAAGGCCTCTCCTCTACTGATTTATCATCTCATATGTTTTTGAGAATCTACCTCACACCTGCCCTTGAAACCTCAGCCTGCTCCTTTTTAAACTTGCCCTGGTAGCTCTCCTAGATTTTCACACATTTGTAAAAAGCCCCAGAGCTGCAATATTATCCCTCCTCAGAAAACCCTCCTGTGTCAAGGAGTCTCTCAAGGGCTGTGCCACTGCTCCTGATGGTCACTGGTACTCTGGGCTGCCCAGATGGTTCTCATCTCTCAGATGCTGCAGCTATGGCAGTAGGAGCAGTCTCTGTTACACATGCATGGTCCATATTGCAGCAGGGCCTCTGGTTGGAGGCAGCAGTACATTACCTCTAAATAGAAAAATACCGCTACTAAGAGAACAAAGACTTTCAACTGAGATTAACATTTTATTGCCCGGGCGGTAGGTATCAAAGGATTTTATGGCTCTTCTGGAGGCACTTCAGTCCAGTTGGATTAAAATCAGCACAGCTGTTCCCCAACTGGTTTTAAAAATGCTTCTAGCAAATGCCACTTCCTGCTGTTGCTGTCCTTCTGGAAGCAGCACCATCTTGCTCAAAGTAGCTCAGAGACTAGCTCTTCCACTTCCTCCTCCTCCTCCTCCTCCTCCTCCTCTTCCCGTGTGTTTGCTTCAGGCCTCGCAGTCTCCCTCCCTGCATCCTCTTTGCACTTCCCAGCAATAATCTTCAGCACAAAATTGGTGAGTGGAGCATAGTGGGGGGGTTACCAGTAAGGAAATGAAATTGCACACACAAACAAGTGAGGCTGCAAGTATTGGAGATGTCAGGTTCTTCTTGCTCTGCCCTCCCCCCTACACTGGGCTTGGGCACCAGGAGTGTATAGCTCTAACTGGTTCTTCCTGCACTGACGGGACAAGGTGAACTCTGCTGTAGCCAGCCGACTCCTCATCTGCCTTGGGGCTGCTCAGCAGAGGCAGTAGGACAGCTATTTCTTTGTATAGGCCATGTGGAGGTGAAACTTTCAGATGGTGAGGACTGCACAACCAGCAATAACAATTAATTGTTTCTGCCTCTCTGCGGCTGATGGAGTGCAGAAACCTTTGGTAGCAATGTAAGGATGAAGAGGGGCCTCCAACTGCACTTGGAAGTGAGCAAGAGTGTGTACCTTTAAGAGAAATAGTTGAGAGTGCCTGTGCTGAAGAAGCCAGGACAGCAGGACCAGAGCAGCTCTGCTTCTGCTAAAGAGCTGCAGATGGCTGATCCTGGTGGGAAGCTGAACAGCAGACTGACAGAAATAGGGTTCAGAGTTTGTCTAAGCTCCTTTGATTGCTCTCCGATGCACTGCATTGAGCAAGACTCTTGCTGTGCTCTAGCCTAGATTTCACTCCATCCCTAGGATGCAGATGCCATCTGCAGGAGCCACTCGATCCAGCCTCCTGCAAGCTATGATAGCTGTGAAGGGAAGATTTAATTCTAGTAGTCGAAGAGTTGTCAGAAAAGAGACTCTGCCTCCATCCCTGCCGGCACCCCGAGAAGAAAGCACAACACTTTTTTGTGGAGAGAGCTGCAATGGTGGGTGGCAGCAAAACTGCCTCTCTCAGCTAGGGTCCAGGGGCAGGGGAGACTGGTTGGCTCAGTCACCCCTCCTATTTTAGGCTGTAGATTGAAGGTCTCTCCTTGTAGAGCTGGGGGCTTCCCACCTCCAGCAAAAGTGTGTTTGACAGTACCCGGACAGAAAGACTGAAGTTGTCTGCTCCCACAGCTGACTTCTTCCCCGATATGCCTCTTGGGTTCTCCTAAATACACAGGTCTGTGGGACTCTTACCTAGTCCTGACTTGAGGACCATTTTCCAAGACAGATGATACGCTGTTCTTACCTCAGACTGTTAACTGGTTTCTAAGAAGGATGGGTGTGCTTTTGAATGGTCGTTAGCTTAATGAGTTGGGTTTTATCTTGCTAAGCGCCTCATTTGGTGCAATATATTACAAAGTTCTGAGCCCAGCCCCAACATCTCTCTCTGTCCTTTGGGTCACAGTGCAGGTAATGAAATCTCAAGACTGAGCTGAAAACAGAACTTGCTGTGAGCAAGGTGCCAACTCACTAGAAAATCCAGGAAGTGGCTTGTCCTGCTGTGGAGGTTTCCACGGATGACTGAAGATCATCAGGTGTGGATAAGCTGTAATCATATGAGAAGCATTTAATAGCAATCATAAGTTAAAAAGAGCTTTAATACCATCCATACTTCACTGGTGCACTAGGGAATTGCAGTGCCTGGTGCTGAAGGCTGTAACTTTATGATAATTCTTGCCAACTGTTTCACTAAATCCCCCAAATTTCTTGTGGATGTATGCAATGTATTCCCTGCTGCCATCCCTCTCTGAAGGCATGGAGCTCTGGGTTCTCTGTAGCTGGGATGTGCCCAACAGTTGTGCACAGCACTCAGCCCTCCTCACTTTTTTCCCTCCAGATGTGAGAAATGCACATAGTGGTACTTGCCAAATTAAGCATTCTCCTGAAGTGAGTGAGGACAGCAAGCAATTCGGTTCTCCAGAGTGTGTGTGAGCAGAAGGCAGGTGAGCTCTACCTTCCTGAGAGGGAAAACACTGTTCTTGGAGGTTTAGGGATGAAAGCTCTGCCAGCAGGGCTTGCAAAGAATCCTGAGGTAAGAAAGCTGAACTGTGCCTCCCCCCTCAGTTTCCAGCAGTGTTTAGGAAAGAAGGCAACAGATGCCATCCATTTAAAACAAGCATGTCAGTAACAACCACGGCCTGAACCAAAACAGATGTCACCTCTATGGCTGTTAAGCCTGATATTTCACAGACTGCCATAAGCGCTGGACAGCGTAGCTTGAGGTTCCCCAGTCGCTTGTTGTACTTCCTGAAATGAAGACCTCATGCTCACAACTCAGAATCCAGTTAATCTGCCATCAGCACAAAACAGCCCTTCTTCTTCCTGCCATCTCCGGGAAAAGACTTTGCATGCACTTAGACTCTGCTGAGTAAATAGAAAAGGCAATTTTTCAAGCTCCCTAACGATACAGGAGGACCAATGGTACTGCGACCTGACAATAGGCGCCTGTTTTCAGAACAGTAGAAGTTCACCATCCTATTCTTTTATTATATGATCTATTTGGGAGTAAGCATACTTACTCTACTGAATTTCCCTTTTGGTACTAATAAACTCTCCATAGCAAGGTTGTTCTCCCGAACACAATTTGGGCAGGATGCCATATACTAGCTCTTCTCTCACAAGCAAAAATCATCTTAAAAGCCTCTTTTCTTCATCTGGAGAAGTAAAATGTACTGAGCCCTAGAATTAAGTTTTGAAAAGCAGCTTCCATGATACTTGAGCCTCTCCTTATACCCAACCTGGCCTTTAGAACAGTTAATGTGCTATCTCTAGATATTTACAGGACAGCATTATCATCTGATTTACTGAGAATCTGCTGAATGCTTGGGAGGGACTTTCAGAGGGGTTTTAGAGTTGTGTACCTCTGTCTAAACAGCAGCTTTTGTAAGAGATTAAAACAAACTTTTTGACTTCCTGAATGCCAGTGTTAGAGAGGAAAAATTATCACAGCAACTTGAATTGCTATCAGTGAATCAAGTAAAAGAACATCAGTTTGAGGTAATTAATATTCCAGGAACGAGAAATCTAGGGAGTGTTATTTCTCAGTGGAGACTTGGCACAGGTAACAAGCTTGACTTTCGGTATCTTTTGTGACACTGGCTCGCACAACACAGACTCGTTGCCATACAGTTAATGTTAGGAATAAATGCTTTCTCCTCTGGCAGTTATTAATTTATTTATTTTGATATTGGGGATTTTGTGTAGTGATGATAAGCAATACACAATCAAAAGTGAAGCTTAGATTCATATTCTTGAAGAATACATGGTGGCATTGAGGATACTGTATTACAAAAAACCACACTTACAAAAGCAAAGATTGTATCTCGAACCATGTAGTATCAAAACTAAATATTCAGTCATGTTCTTATGGAAATACCTGCCATGTTCTTAGTTTACAGCTCACCTAATTCCTGTGACTTTGCTGCTGTGGCACATGACATATGGGAATGCGACTATTTGATTTTTTTCTTATGAATTGTCCAACATGAATTTTACAAACCCTTTTTTCAGTTCGTTACTGAAAATATGCCAATGTCAAAACATATTTGTGATCCTTTTAACTAGCTGCCCCAACTAGCTCCAACTTTTACATAGTCTACGCATAGATTACTATGTGTCTTACCCACCTCTGTAGATTCACTTGTGGATCTTAGACTCGATTGATTGGACTGACCTAAATTTCTTAAGTAAATATTCTAGAGGTTTCCCAAGATTTCATTCTTAATCTCCTAAACTCACTCATGTGGAAAAAAAAAACTTCCATTGCTGTGTGGGTTTTTTTTCATCTATAGCTAGGTATGAAAATTAAGCTTTACTCTCTTCCTCTGAAGATCTCTCACTGCCTTAGAAGAACTGTGGAAGATTTACTGCATGCGAGCTCTAAATACAACAAGTCATATGGAAGCCTGTGTGTAGCCAGGATTAGAAGCGATTTGATTCAAAGGTCTGTACTTCAAACTGTTGGACCAACCTTCGTCTCCTGTAGAGGAATGTATGGTGTGGGTGCTGTCTGGTTGTTCCTGCTACTGTCTTTCATCCACCTTTATAGAAAAAGGGAGGAAGACAAAAGAAAGGCACAACTAGAAAAGTGTCTTGAATTACATGGGTTCTCTCTTTCTGTCTTGGTATGGTCTCTCTTTTATATTACACTGCTGTGGAACACAGACCTGAGAGCATTACTTAGATCAGCTTTTTCCACAACAAAGCTGCTTTCTCTGTTTGAAGGCTGAAATCTGGTGAACAACAAAACTGAGATTCTCTCTATGGAGCGACTGCCTTTCACAGAAGTAGCACAAAGTAATTCCTTCTATTCACATTCTCTTCTTCACTAAGACACTCCCATTTAGCCTGCTTCTGTCAGCTCTAATTACAAACCAGCAATACCCACCCCATTTTTCTTCTGGATAAGCTCTCGCTTGAACTTGACTTATTTCAGGATGTTAGATACCAGCTCGGAAATGGAGAAAACATTCTGGAAACTTCAAAAACATCTTTCTTACTAGGCTGTTACACAACACCTTAAAGAACTCCATGATTCTAAAAGAATCACACACAAAAAAAATAGTATGCAAAACAGTGGAGTAGGCCAGGTGCTAACAAGGAAAAAGAAAGAAAATTTTCAGTATAAATTAATATTAAAAGCCAAATATCTAATGGCCCAACATTGCGTTAAAACCAAATATATATGGGATTTGCTTTCTAAAAATCTGTCCGCTATGTAAGAAGGGCACAAAACCCTAAACATTTGGTGCTAAAGCATTTAGCATGTGAACAAGAAATACTCCATACTCCCTAAAATTCCTTTCCCTGGATGTACCTGACCCACCAAAGTCAGCCTTCAGCCAACAGTGGAAGATAACCAGAAGTCAATTTGTCACTGGCATCCTGTGGACGCAGCCCTGTGAGACGAGAGGCTTCTTTCACAAAGGAGAACACGTGGGTCACTGGTGGTGCAGAATGTCCCTGGAGATGCATCTTATCTGAATTTGTCAAGAGACAAAGCTGCCATCATTTGTCTGCCAACACTTCCTCTGCTCGTCACCGCATCTTCCAGCACTGACCCCAGAAACTCCTGCCAAAGTCCTCTGGGAGCAAGCGTGTGGCCAGCACGTGTGAGGTGGCCACGTGCCCTGGGGAGCAAAGGGTAAAACCGCCCTTTGCGCCACAACATTAGGTTGCAGCCCTGTTTTTCCGAGCTTTGTAATGAAAATGACTGCACTCATCCAGCATGGGCAAAAGCTATAAACAAGATACCACAGATAAATAATCTGTTCAAAGAAACAGACAGCTCTTGGCATCCTGAACGCACTTTTACACAACTGAATTGGGGGAGCTCCTCTAGCCACGTCGCAGCCACATCCTCCACCACCTTCCTTCCCACCCATCTAGTTCTGCCCACCTGCAATCTCTCAGAGGTACGCCAGACATCACTGCAGTCTCAAACAGGTAAAAAGATGCTGGAATTACTGGTTGCTCATGCAGTTTTGAGTATGTGCTGGTTTTGGCTGGGATAATTTTCTTCATAGTAGCAAGTAGGGAGCTATGTTTTGGATTTCTGCTGAGTGTTGATAAGGCAAGGATAACTTTTGCAATCAGTGTGTCAGGTCATTCTGTCACAGTTCAGGAAAGCAATAGCAGCTGAGGTCACAACAGGTGCAAGCAAAAGGGAAAATGGATGAGTTAGACGCCGAGTCACAGGTATCTTTTTGGTAATCTTCTTGGCGGCCTGAGCCTGGTGATGAGTTCTGGCTGCATTAGTGTCTAAACCCCAGATATTATCTGTATCTTATAGCCTGGAGAACCTAGTTTTGCTTGACTCGGTCACCACTGTGAGTGTGACCTCATGTACTGCCACCACTACACTGAAAATCAAGACAAAAATAAAATTCCATCCTCCAGATAAGAAAAAAAATCATGTGAAAGCAAGACAATTTGAAAAATATGAAAAGAAAAAAAACTCCCAAAGAAATCACAGACTAAGACCGGAGCAAGGTTAAGCCAGGCTGCGCGGCAGAACGCCCCGACGGCGGCCGCGGCCCAAGGAACCGTT
>NW_010524136.1:0-51033 GCF_000687285.1 Phaethon lepturus
CTTCTTCTTCTTCTTCTTTTTCTTTCTTTTTTTTCTTTTTCTTTTTCTTTTCCTAATAACTGGGTCTGGAATAATAATAATAATTCTTGAATTAGGGTTTCAGTTTTACTAATAATAAATTCTTCGCTTTATATATAAAGTGTGTTTGCTCCTAACAGGATTTTGAGTATAATAAGAGTCACGTAGCGAAATTACCAGGAAAAGTACATGAAATGGCTAACGATTGGATGACATCAGAAAAAACAATGCTTGACTGGACAGTCACACAAAGTTGAGATCAGGCAACTGGCATTATAAACCCTGCGTGATAAACCTTTGGGAGTCTTGGGTAGGGGAAGATGAACCAAAGACCCAAGAGGTCCACCTGTCAACAATCCTGGCTCTGGTATTGGAGCAGAGGAGCTGCAAGAGAGGAAGCATCAGAGCCACCTCCTCTTCTTCACTGCAGCATGAACAGCATAAGAAAAATATAGTGCACAGATTTAGGCATTGGCACCACCACTGCATCCTTATGGCTTATCTGAGCCTGTCATCCACTGGGGAAAGTATGTTGGAGACTGACTTCTGCTGGGCAGCCGTGCAGCGTGTTGTAGAGAGTGTGTAAAAGTGATGGGTCATGGGTGACTGGAGGGGGGTGTGTGTGTGCTGTGCTAGTAGTTATTGTTGATGCTGTTTAAGGAGGTTGTAACAAGTATTTGTTTACTAAAATTTGATATTGTTTTATTGATTTTACTTAATAAAATAGTAATTGAAGAAGCATTTGAATGAAGGAAAGGCTCACTTACTTCTGTGGCATAACTACCCCCATAATAACTGACCAACTATGAAAGCACAACATAACAAAATTTGTTGCACAGTGTGGACCACATGACATCGAATGTTTTGAGAGCTGAAAACTGATCCTTGAGTTCCAGTGCCAAAGCTTCCTGCACAAATTGGTGGAGAATGTTACCAAGATAAAGCTGCCCAAGACAACATACGTTTTTTTAGAGAACTTAAATTGGTAGATAAACTCTTTGTTAACATCCAGTTTGGCTTGGGTTTTCTCTTAAGGGGCAGGGAGGGGGGAAGGAAAACGAAAGAATCACCGTTTGAGATTTCAATTTCAGTATGAACAGAATTAAAGTGTTATAAAGTATGGAAAAAGAGAATAGGGACAAGAGGATTAAGAGTTGTTATATATGTTCATGCTGTAGGGGGAAAAAAAGTTGGTTCTCTGCCTTCTCTTCCATTTAAAATGGAATGGAAATGAAGTCAACAGTGTTAGAAAAATAATATAATCTTCATTTTAAAAAATAATGTATGAAGTCACACCAGACATGATATAGAGGGATTTCATACCATGCTTTTTTGAGAGCTGAGTTTTATTTTGTCTTTGCTTCCCCAGCTATCAATTTTTTCTGTCCTTTTTATCCCCTTAATTTTTCCTGCTTAGTCTTTTATAAGTATTTTTTTTTCCATTAATATTTCATCTTTTACTCTCCCTACCCCTTTCTCCAGCTCCCCACCTCCCAAGCCCTCTTCTTGTTTAATGCAAGGGAAGGAATTTTATTGCTATCATTCTTTTCTTCAATATTTTAAAAGAGTGGGTCAGCATATACAAACTACAAAACCTGTTTAAGCTTTCCAATACAATTCTCATGGTCTGTCTCACCTGACTGTAAAACTATTTACAAGCTTTCTTTACAATGATGCCGTTGGGAAGAAAGGTGCATAATCCTCACTGCACATACAATTTTGAAAAATGTTCATTTACTTCTGGTGGGAAGCTTTGCAGTATTTTTGCTCAGAAAATCTGAAAAAAGGTAATTTTCCTTGTCCATGGATTCAGTTGGATTTCAGTAAATCTTCATCAAAGCAAATAAGATAGCATTTCTAATAGGAGCATTGCAGCACCTGTTAGTCTACACTGGTATTCAGAATGTATTGTTCACAAAAAGATGAAAAGCAACAGAACAGTTTCTTGGTTGTTTGGGGTTTTGGTTTTTTTTTTTGGTCTTGCACCACTGCAGCAGTGGCTTATTACTGCCTTATTATGAAGATCTGAAAAGCAATACTTCAGTAATGATTGGATATTGTCAAAGCTATTCCATCTGGACTGTGATAGAAAGGTAATACTGATAAAGGAGGCACATATTCATTTCCTGATTAAAATGCTTTCTGATTCCTGGCAAGCTCTGAACTGGTGTCTGAAAAATTGTTCCTATGGACAATTGTTAAAAGACTATCAAATTAGTTTTAAAACTTATAGATCTCTACATTTACTCTCTTACAAAAGATTTGGTGTTGCACATGACCTTCTCTGATTTCATCACTGGTTACTGGATTAAGAAGAAGGAATGTAAATACCTGTGTACTTACTTATTACTGGGGCTTATGGACTTTTTTTTAGTTTGGGAGTTTTGTTGTTGGTGGTGGTAGTTTAGTTTGGAGGGGATTTTAAGCAGACAAGAGGAAAATGGTTCACTTCTTTAGTTCTGCAATGATGCTAATACTGCATTTCTAATTAATAGTGGCAGTGCAAAGCTCCCAGGGTAGATATTCTTGTAGGTTTTGTGTTTAAATCTGAATAAATCAAATATTATTTTGACAGGGATTTACTTCTGAGTAAACTTGAATATAATGGTGGTCATGTTAATGTTTCTTGTGAGCATCTTTTGTCTCAGGGACAAAACTATGTTGGTAAAATTAAAAAGTAATCTGGTTTTACTATGGTATTTCCACTATCCAGTAATTTAATTACTTTGCAAATTAAGGATCTCACATTATTTTGGTATCTTAAATGGCTCCTTGTGGCACTGAATAAGAAAAAAGAATTGGAGAAACACAGGGACCCCCCTGCAAACACATCCAAAAAACCCTTCCAACTAAGTGTGTTGTCATCCCTCAGCTTCATTCAAGTTTGTGTTTCTGATAAAGACATTTTAAAAAATAAAAGATCAGGGTAATATTAGTTATTTATCCCAAAATTATGTAATTTGCTTCTATTCTAGCTGTTAGCTGGCAGAACTGATCTTTGTTTCATTATACAGCTAGATTCCATAATTTCAGAACTGTAATTTAATAATACTTTCTATGCCACCACAGGTGAAACACTTGGATGAACCTGCTTTGTTTGATCAAAAGGCCATAGCATACTTGTGTAGTTAGAATCAGAATTTATTCAGCATTTAGAAAAAGAGAAGTAAACAGTCCATAACTAGAGTAGATGCTGCCTATTATTTTCTGGATTGCACCTATGTATTATAATGGAGTTATCTACTTTAGATTATATGGCATTATATTAACATTGAAGCTGGATAAGGAGAAAAGAGGTTACAGATGTCTACCACAATGAGTAGATTTTGAGGTTCCAGAGGGATGAGGGCAGATGTAGAAACAAATATGAAATGACATGTTGGTACATTAATTTACCCGATATTTGTTAGTTTTTCTTTTTTTTTAATTTTTATTCTTTTCTTCCTAACAAGTAACCTTTGCAGTATCATTAAGCAGGGGGAATTCACATGGTGAAGTTTGAGGTTTCCAGTGACATTTTTCATGTTTTCTGTGGGTTTTTTTTAGGAAGAAATGTGACTACTTCCGTAATATTAGGATGTGACAAAGGCCATAATCATCTGTGTCTGTTTCCTTATCACAGAATTTTACTTAGAGTGGTATATAAAATAGTCCATCTGGAACATCCATTGTAGGCAACATCAGAGCACTGCTGATTTGCTGCAACTGCTGAACTGCTATTTTCTAGCTATTTTCTATGCAATATACAAGTCTTACACAGCAACAGCAGGAATGCAGTCCTCTGCCTGGAAAACACCATTCTGAAAGTAACTGACAGTGGAGGTATGCACACAAAGGTATTTCTAACAAGTTATATATTGTAAATTTGTTACAGCTATGTATTTTGCTTTAACTAGACTGTAGAAATGGCCTCAGAAAAAAAAAAAAACAAAAAAAACAAAAGGAGAGCTGAACCGGCTTCTAAAGAAAATAAGGCTTGACTATACCAGTATAATTGCCATCCTGTTTGCTTTCTACTGATCTACAGGTTTTGCTCCATTTGTTTTCCAAATGTTTTAGTATTAGAAACTGTGCAGAAAGATGGACAACTTATGCTTAGTAGTAAGTCAAGGTTTCAAAGTTAAGGTATCATAGAGTTAATGTTCAAACTTAAAAAAAACATGAACAAACAAAAAAACCCAAACCAACAACAAAAGGAGCAGCAACCAACTGACCAAAAACTTACTGACATTTTAATCTTCTTAATCAAAACAATACACCCTTTCTTTTCATCTTGGCATGCAGAGTCAGGAGTGGGATCCTTAGGCAAGGTTATCATTTAATCCTGATATATGATATATACATATGTATTATGATGTATGTAGCAGATGTTGAAGAATAACTTCCCTGTGGAATGCAGAAGTGCAACAGCAAGCATGTAGATGTACTGTAGAATTTCAGTAAGTGGCCACAGTAGAGCTCAACAGATCAGTTTCTGTCCTAAAATTATACTGTGATTAGCTCCAGATGCAACAGTGTATTGGTTAATTCTATGTTCTTATATAAAGCTGTGTGTGTTCTTGAGTAAATGTAATACTGAGATGTACTTACAGTTGGTGCAAAAATGACTATTTTTTTTTCCAAAGGAATTTTATTAATTTTAACTATTTCCCATAACTCCAAATTATGCAAGTGTTGTTTTCTACACCTTAGATACAAAAAACTAATGGTGAATAACATGAAGTAAGTTTAAGATGGCTTTTTTAATATGGCTTTTAGTAATCTGTAGAATTAATTATTCCACAGAATCATAGAATCATAGAATCACTAAAGTTGGAAAGGACCTTCAAGATCATCAAGTCCAACCATTTAACCCAATGCCACTATGCACCCTAAATCATGTCCTAAAGTGCCACATCCACACATTTTTTGAATACTTCCAGAGATGGTGACTCCACCACCTCCCTGGGCAGACTGTTCCAATGCTTGACCACTCTTTCAGTGAAGAAATTTTTCCTAATATCCACTCTAAACCTCCCCTGGCGCAACTTGAGGCCATTTCCTCTTGTCCTATCACTAGTAACTTGAAAGGAGAGTCCAACACCCACCTCACCACAAACCCCTTTCAGGTAGTTGTAGAGAGTGATAAGGTCTCCCCTCAGTCTCCTTTTCTCCAGATTGAACAAGCCCAGTTCTCTCAGCTGCTCCTCATAAGACTTGTGCTCTAGACCCCTCACCAGCTTCATTGCCCTTCTCTGGACATGCTCAAGCACCTCAACACTGTGCATTCTGCTGTATGCTGTAGGGATCTTATACAACAATTCTACTCAATAGGAGATATTTCCAATATCAATACAAAATTTTGCATGAGAAATATGAATTTAAACTTCTTCTTCCACTTATATACTGTCCATAGCATTTACTCTTGAGGACACTGGCAAATATTGATGCCATTTTTCTGTCCTACCTAAAAATGAGTAAATGCAGTGTTGGAGCATTTTGTTGGAATATTCTGTGGGGAAATTTTTGTTTGTTTGTTTCTACACTTTTATTTTTTCCCTTATTTGTTTGCTAGTTGGTTTTTTCTCAGATTTTGGTTGTGATTATGCTTTTGAGTCTACACATCTTATTACGTACAGTGTTAGAGATCTCTAGGTTGTCCTGCAATGCAAATGATAGTAGTGACGACTGGGATTCTTTCACTGTTTTCAGTGACTGAGCACTGAAATGGATTCATACTTTTTCAAGGAAAAAAAAAGAAATAAGAAAGAAGGAAATAAAAAATGAGAGTAAATACCACAAGATGGGATCAAGGTATAATGCAGAACAGTAGGAATAGGTAGATTTAAAACATCCTCCTCAAATTTCAGCTGCTTTCCAAACGGTGCAATGTTGATTGCATGCTCAGTTGCCTTCCATATTAAGTGGACTTAGACTTCTTGCAATCATATTTTAGCACACAGCTAGTGAGAAAACCTCCAGAAGGTAAGGAAATTAAATAAAATTCCATCTGCTAGAACAAGCTATGTCTTCTTTATCTGCAAATATATTTTTTACCAGTCAAGTAATGCAGTGCTCTATTATTTTGAAGTTGTGCTTTTTTATGGACTACACGTTTTCTCTTCTTCCTGTACATTAGCAATCCTTTCTCTCTGATTTCTTATTCTTCATTTTCAGTGAAATATCTTATTCCTTCTGTGGAGCTTTCTCCTTTGCTCTTTCCCAATCTTCAGTTTACATCTATTTCCATTCACCTGGCGAACAACAGGCCAGTCAGGCTCACCTCTGTACTCAGCAAGATCACAGAGCAGATCATCCTGGAACCTTTGCTAAGGTATGTGGAAAATAAGAGGTGATTTGTGACAGCCAACATGACTTCACTAAGGCAAAATTGTGCCTGTCAAATTTGGTGGCCTTCTACGATGGGGTTACTGTGTTGGTGGATAAGGGAAAACTGACACCATCTACCTGGACTTCTGCAAAATATTTGACACTGTCACAGACAACATCCTTGTCTCTAAATTAGAGAGACATGGATTTGACAGATGGACCACTCAGTGGATAAGGAATTGGCTGGATGGTAACACTCAGAGAGTTGTGATCAATGGCTTGATGTCCAGGTGAAGATCAGTGACAACCGACATTCCTCAGGGACCGGTGCTGTTTAACATATTTGTCAGTGACAACAGATTGAGTGCACCCTCAGCAAGTTTGCCGATGACACCAAACTGTGTGGTGTGGTCAGTACACTGGAAGGAAGGGATGCCATCCAGAGGTACCTTGACAGCACTTAAGAGGTAGGCCAGTGCGAACCTCACGAAGTTTAACAAGGACAAGTGCAAAGTCCTGCACATGAGTCAGGGTGGAGAACAGATTGAGGGCAACCCTGAGGACAAGGACGTGGGAGTGTTGGTTGATGAGAAGCTCAACAAAACCCAGCAGTGTGCATTTGCAGCTGGAAAGCCAATCATATTCTGGGCTGCATCAAAACAAGTGTGGACAGCAGGTCAAGGGAGGTGATTCTGCCCCTCAGCTCCATTCTGGTGATGAGACCCCAGCTGGAGTACTGTGTTCAGCTCTGGGGCCTCCAAAATAAGAATGACATGGACCTCTTAAAGCAAGCCCAGAGGAGGGACACCAAAATTATCAGAGGGCTGGAGACCTCTCCTATGAAGAACTGAGAGAGTTGGTGTTGTTCAGCCTGGAGAAGAGAAGGCTCCAGGGAGACCTTATTGCAGACTTCCAGTACTTAAAGTAGGCTTATAAGAAAGATAGGGACAGATTTTTTAGCAGGGCCTGTTGCAATAAGACAAGTGGTAATGGTTTTAAACTAAAAAAGCGTAGATTTAGGCTGATTATGAGGAAGAAATTTTTTACAGTGAGGCTGGCACAGGTTGCCCAAAGACATGGTAAATGCCCCATGCCTGGAAAAATTCAAGGTGAGGTTGGATAGGTTTTCTGAGTAACCTGATCTTGTTGAAGATGTCCTTTCTCATTGCACGGGACTTGGAGTAAATGACTTTAAAGGTCCCTTCCAATGCAAATTATTTTATGAAACTATATCACCTGTGGATGAGTTGGAGAAAAAAACTATAGATTAACATACAACATCTAATTCTGATATTATTCAATGTGAATTTAACCGAATTTGAAGACTTAAGAGCAAACCACAAAGACATTTTTCATCTGAAGCTGAACTTGAACACCAGATCTGACTGTTAATTTAGAGCTTCAATATGGCTCATAACACTGTGTTTTTTTTCCAAGCTCCATCCATTCCAACAGGTCCATGTCTTTCTTCTGCTGAGGGCTCCAGAGCTGGATGCAAGAGTCCAAGTAGGGTCTCACCAGAGCAGAGTAGAGTGGCAGAATCACCTCCCTCAACCTGCTGGCCACACTTCTTTTGATGCAACCCACAATACAGCTGGCCTTCTGCGCTGCAAGCATACCTTCCTGGCTCATGTTCAGCTTTTCATCCATTAGCACCACCAAGTCCTTCTCAGCAGGGCTTCTCTCAATCCCTTCATCCCCCAGCCTGTATTGATTCCAGAGATAAAGGATCTTGAACTTGGCCTTGTTGAACCTCATGAGTTTCACATGGGCCTATTCCTCAAGTTTGTCCAGATCCCTCTGGATGGCATCCCATCACTCAGGCGTGTCAGCCACACCACTCCGCTTGGTGTCATCTCCAAACTTGCTGAGGGTGCACTCGATCCCACTATGTCATTGATGAAGATATTAAAGAGTACTGGTCCCAGTGCAGAACCCTAATGACACCATTGATCAACGATCTCCATCTGGACATTGAGCCATTGATCACTACCTTCTGGATGTGACCTCCCAACCAATTGCTCATCTTGCTCATCCACTCAACATTCTACTTATCAGATCAATCTCTCTCTGATTAAGAGAGAAGGATATTGGGGGGGACCATGTCAAAGGCCTTACAGAAAGACAAGTAGATATTTTTAACTTAAGGGGAGGGGAATAGAACATCTGATATCCCTTTGACATTTGAAGAATTTCTTGTTTTCCAGTGTCACGAATGAGTCGTTTAGGTTGTTTAATGAATCACTGCCAAAAATATATAAAAACAAATTATTTTATTATGAATTTTTAAAAAGTGCAACTTAACACAGTTTGATGGCAAGGTCCACTCTATGACTTATGGAAAAACAAACAAATAGAAATCAAATCAAAATTGGGTTGGAATGATTTGCACATGAATTGGGAGAAATTGATATACACAGGATTAGAAAAATCAAATCAGGATTGAGTTAGTGTGATTTATATATGGATTAGGGTAAGGAGATAAGAGACACCTTCCTGTTGGGTCACGAGGTTCAGACTTGTTCCCCTTGCTTTCTAAACTCTCACCTATAGGAGTCTAGGGTTGGTTGAATCCACTTGTAGTCCCAGATTTAGTCAGTGGTTTATGACTAAAGTAATTAAGTGCAGGGATCTTAGTGTGATGATTTAACACATGATTTTTGAGTTTTGCATAACTTTGGAATGGCAGCAGTTTATTGTGAAATAGTAGCAATTTAAAATTCACGGACACTATTAAGGTAAATCACAATGTTAATGTTAAATTATATAATTTTCTAATAAAGCTTAATAACACATCACTTATTTAAAATTTTAAAAAGATTCTCTAATTACATACACAGAGAGAAATTTATAGGTACAGAGATACATAAAGATATATAAAAGGATATATGCGAAGGTATACCTGTTAAAAATTTCCCCTGAGTTCAGTGAAATACTCATATCGAATGCCTTTGCCTTTCTCAATGGGTGAAGGTTGAGTCTCAAGGAGTGGGGATTTCAGCCCAAGTGTCATTGATGGTCTTTGGCAATGGTCCTCCAGACTTCACCAACTTGAGAGTTCATGAGCTCTGAGACACCCCCCACTCAGAGGGAGATGCTCATCACAGCCCACTGCGGTCCAGGAGAGCTTGAAGGGTCTTACTGAGAACTGCTGCTTATAGAGTTATAGTGACTTCCTGGTTCAGACAGAATCCATTGTATAGCATTAGCAAAACGTCTTAGGCCACAAGCTGTGATCTTTCAGCTAGATACTGATGAACTTATACTGAATTTCGACTTAGTTATATGAGGGAAGGCCCCGAAACCGGTGTAAATTAGATAGATAAGAGAGCCACATCCATCAGCTGAAGTGGCCTCCTTGAGAAAAGAAAAAGAACAACCCACCAGGAGACGGTGAAAGGATCCAATGAGGAACAAGGAGATCCCAGACCTAAATACTACTATTGTACCAAACCATCTAGAAAGGGGAGGGGACCTTAGATTGTAAAGGTATAATTGCCCAGAGATTCTTTTGTTCAGGGTCCCTCTCTAGAGGCACCCAGCTTGAGCTGTTCTACACCACTGTACTACCTAATAAATTAATCTGGCATATGTCATGGAGATTCTGCTTAGGGAAACCTAGTGTTGAGCCTCAGGGAAGAGGAAGCACCCGAGAGTGTGTGTGAGGAGTCGAAAGGGGCACCTGTCGTCTCACTGATGTCACCTGCTGTGAAGGGACTCTGGTCCTAGCAGTTAATGTCTCAGGTGGCCTGTGTGTGACTCCCTGATTGGTATTTGAATGCTCAGGCAGCAGCTTCTCCCTTAACAATAGGGTCAGGAGATGACTGACTTTAGCCATCAGTAAATTTCCATCCTTGCCACAAATGACTTGCTGGTAATTGCTAGAATTCTTGAAATTCCAGATACACAGGTACTGATCTGTCCAACTCACAATTACACAAATATGTTCCGGGGCTATCAGAGGAGGATTAGTTACTTCCACAACTAATAATTCTGAGGCAGTCAGTACCATTCTCTACCTTATCTACGCAGGAGTAGCTAGCACAGTCAATGTGCTCTCAACCACCAAACTCTTTGCTCCAAGGCCAAGGCTTATTGAGAGCTCCAGGGGCAAGGCAAGGAAAGAAATGAACCACCACATCCAGCAGCCCCCTACACTTCTGTTTCTGAAATACTGTGGTATTAAACAATACAGCCATTTTTACAAGTGGGTGAAGTATCATAATTTTGTTACTGCCAAAAAACTTACAAAGGCGTATGTAAGCTACAGATGCTCTATTTGGGTACAAATACAGGAATACGCAAGTACATCCAGTATACTTGCATACAAGCATGTTTTCCTGTGTATCTATGCAAACACTTTTGTGAAGCTTGCATAATTCAGTTGCAAATACCTGAAAAAACCTCTACATCTTCATGAATCTGAAAAATCTTAAAAACCCACTGTGAAAACTGACTCATTTTTTTTAACAAGGAAAGTTACTAATTTATATTGGGTAAAGTGTCCATCTCAGTCTTCTTCATTTATACAATAGGAATAGTAGGGGTTAGACTCTCCATGACTCTAAACATGCTTTAGTTATTTTCAATATTTTAAAATAAATTTTAATCCATACTTTTTGTTTTAGGAGTTTTATACTTTGTTGCAACTGAGATTGAAAACCATGTGTGACAAAGAAACTGTGCATAGTATCCATATATTGGTATCACGGGTATACCACTATTAAAATACGTGCACACACAATTAGCATGTAAGAGTTTTTACTACTTCTGTGACATGTTTCTTGACCTTCAATTTCATCTTTCTGGATATTATACGTATGTATACACATGTCCATACATAGAGATAAGAAATAATTTTAGAAACAACTGCAGTAGCCTGCATCCATTCTAAGACAGTATTATATTAAGGGTTTTTTGCAAGACTCCATTTGTGGTGTTTATTTTTTTAAAATTCTGATTCTTGACAGAATAGCTTACTGGCACTGAAACTAAAATAAGTATATAGAAAATAATCTTGAAATGCCCCAGATCATAGCATTACCATCATCAGTATTTTAGGTAGTATTAGATTTTCTTGCTGGTATTGAATCAGTTTGCAGTTTATGTAATTTCTAACAATACAATATATAATTTCATGTTTCAGGTAGGAATTTTATCCTTAGCTTTTTTCACTAAAACAAGTAAAGCCTACAAATCCCCACTTGAAGCAAATTAAAATAAATAGTAGGTGTTGACATGTTTCAGGGCATTATTATTTTTACTATGATTTTTAGGAATAAAAAAAGTTAAAATGATCTCTAACATTTGCACAGTAATAGCACATCTGTGTACCTAGGTGTTGATAAAGACAGATGGCACATGGAGTAACATCTGCCAATATAAAACACGCAATATGCAATGTAGGAGTTGAAAAGAAATCACTTGGGCCAGATCAAAATACTAAGGTAAGACTACATGTATCAGAATGTGTCAAGATTAACTGCTTTTCTAAAATTAGAACCACAAAATCCTGAAATAGCATTATCTGGTGCAGATCAGAAAGGTTTTGAACAACGCAGCTCTTTAAAATGGAGTAATTCAGATGCTGCTGAGATTCAATAGTCTTTAGAACCTGAATGCAGGATAGTAAACAGAGCACTAAGTGAAGAAGGGGACTATGGGTTGGAACCAATAACTAGAGGCTCTGCTTAGTTGCTGCCTCCTCAGAGACTGACTGAACAGCTTTTAGAAGGTAATGCATTCTGTATGAGAGCCATGGTAGCATCAGTGGCAGCAGCTTAATAAATCTGTAAACCTCTGTACTAGGAAACTAGACCTTTGATCTAAAACCAAGGTTTGATGTGGCTTCATATTTACCTCAGGCATTATGGCACTGGTGAGGACTGAGAAGACTAGTTTGGTTGGAGTGGAAGTAAAAAGCTCAGATGATCAATACAATTACTTTTAGTGGGATTAGGCTTCCTGATCTTCACAGTTTAGAAACTGAAATCATATTGTTCATGCACTTGCAGAACAGGAAAACATGGCACGGTGATAGCACCAGGGACTGGGATGACAAGGATTATATTTCTGCTCAGGAGGTAAGCATACAACTCAGTCCAATTAAGTAGTTAGATCAAATGTGGACATGAACTCTCTTAGTAGGTGTCTTTTCTTAATAGGAGCCTTCAATAGAAGTCTTCAAGTATTGGCAGATGTATAGTACCCTGCTATTCACTTACAAATGGATTAATGGGCTGTTCCCAACATGATATAGTGATAAATCACAGAAGTGCCAATTAAAATGGAACGCTTATCGTGTCGATCATTTAAAAGTAATGTTAAGCTCTCATAACACTCGTTCAGAAATGAAAGGTATAATAAAATCTTTATATGCAGAGCTTCTTTTTCACATTACTGCCTCCTGGTAATAGAGGGGTTCTTACAAGTATGATTACAATTGAAAATCTGTTGCTTTATTATTTTCATGTTTTCAAATTCCAATGACTCCAACAGAGTATTCTTCATCTGATAAAACTGGACTCAAATACTGTCTTAGGGAATTCTTGTTATAAATAATTGGCATTTACTAAATTTTTAAGACTCAACACAATCTTTCTCACATCCACTCAAAAAATCCCAACATCTCTGTTAACAAAACAAAACATGAAGGTACAAGATGAGATGAAAGTGGAGAACAAATATCTCTGATATTCACTATGAGGATGAAAGTACCAGTTATCAGCTAAAATGGAACACAAATTTGTCTTTATGGGACCTGTTCCTTTTTCCTCTCCCTGTTTGCCAATATGTACATTATTGGTCTGAATGAAGTTCAGATATGGCTTGCTCTTTGTTGTCACTGCATAGTCCTTTTTTTTTTTTTCTTTAATCAGGTTACTTTCTAGCTTTGTGATGAGAAGTTTGTATCACACTGTCCCAATTAGTTGTCTTTATGCTAGTCCAGGGTAGCATAACTGAGAAGAATAAAAGCAAATTGACCTTGCCATGGGTCCCACATTTTTTAAGTCAGCTCCTAGATGGCCTCCAAGGGTTACATGAAAATTTTCATTAAAGGATGATGTCTCTAATTTCTGTCTGACCAGAAGGACTTTTTCCACCAAATGTCACAATTTCTCTTGCTATTGATATTTTCAACTTCCTCTCCTTTGGAACATACAATAATTCTTTTATAGCTCACCAACATATTTGTGCTGCAGCCTATTACCTGAACAATTCAGATTGCAGAATTATACATTTCCATCCACATTTGTCCTTTCTATTTAATCACTGTTTTACCACAGAGGTAAGCCTTCCTTTCTCTCCTTAACTTCTTTTATTAAGAGCTTAGGTGCAGCAGCATGTTTATTACAGACATTACAATTGTTAGGCACTAATCTTACACACTGTATTATTAGCAATAACAGGGTACAACAGATTGAAGCCTTCACCTGAGTTTGTTTCCTTTTATGGGTTTTTGTTAAAACTGTAAGCGCAGATTTTCATTGCAGTGTGTGTGGGTTTAGCCACCCAATTCCCATTAATATTAAAAGGAATCATGCAGCTAAGTCCCTGCACACCATATTGAAAATACTCCTTAATGTTATTTTAATGAAGATTCTTTTATGAGTAAATTATTTCAGAGTAGCTGAGCAGTTATTATCTTCCTCAGTTCCTAGTGATTGCCCACAGGGTAAGTGTTCTCTAATACCATGTTGCAGCTCCTTTGCCTTTGCCATGTTGTTATGGGACCTTTCTAGTTATAAATGATTTTCATTGCAGTGTGCAATTAGAAACTAGCCAACTGAGTAAAGCAGCAAAACTTGTTTTTGGCTGCAAGTTGGAGCTGCCCATGGGGGTCTTTAATTTATGCTCTGCCCTTTTTGTATAATCAAGTTTTTTTTTTTAAATGTGCCCAGTTTACTCCTTAGAGGGAATATTTCTCTCCTTCTGGAGGTTCATTCCACCTTGTTTGTGATTTACAAATTTTTCAAGGTTGTTCTGGATAGTTAGTCATATGCAGAATGACAGTATAAACCTTTAATGAAACTTGGAAACATCATTTATTTGTTTACGTGTATTTACAGTTTAGTTCTGAAGCCTAGCAAGTTGCACCCAGAAATCCACTGCATAGTTAATTAATGTACTTGAACTCTGTTCTTCTTTCCATATGCAAATTATATTCATTAGCAACTACCTTGTCTTTACATAGAGGTGGGTGCCACCACAGACCTGCCCACATGTTTGTCTTCCTATTCCCACCCCACCCTTCTTCTTCCTCCCTCTGCTTGGGAACACAGCATTTTATTCTTATCTGTTTGGGTTGGAGCACTATAGACCAAAATACTGTGGATTGAAGTGCTGCTAATGGTACTCATTTAGAAAATGTTGATTAGATAAAGAACATCTGTAAATTGTTATGACATAAATTTTCAAACAGGAGTTCTTTCTTTTTCTTTGTTTTTAACAGTTGATGAAATAAAAATTCCTTACACAAGCCCAGCTTATTACTTGGTTCTAGTACAGGCACTGATAATCTTTTGTCAGTTTTAGAACTGAACTTTTTTTGCCTCTTTCTACTGGACTCAACCTTTTGTTTAGGTCACAGGACTCGGTTTTGGCTAACACATATATATAACATAAAACTTATTATGAGCTCTCTCCTTTATGTGGGTGCATTCTCTTAGTGTGATGGTAAAATGTAATCCATAACAATAAAAATGTTATTCTGTGGCTAAGAAAATTACATCAGTTTTATAATTTATATAAAGCTATTCACTATGGAATTACTTTGATAGCCACAAAATAGTAAAAGTCGCCAACTGCAATGTTTTGTTTGGTCTTGTTTTTTTCCAATTCACATAAGGTTTTACAGGTTGATCTCTAGAATAGATAAAAAAAACTCTTCTATGCGTTACGTGTATATTCTTCCTAGAGATCAATATAATCATCTCATTTAAGCTGTAGACTATTTTAATCAAGAGAATCAAGAAAGCCATTTACCGTGTCCTTGCTTCCCTCAGTATGATCGCACATAAGTGATTTCTTTGAGATTGTGTCCTGAAGGCAGATAAGGTTTAGCTTGTGAATATATGAAAACCAATTAATTTCTGTTGACACTGACAGATCTCACAAATTTGTTTCTTGCTGCTTACTAATAAAGAGTTCATGTGATGTGTCACAGCCTATGACAATAGTGATGAACATCAATCAGATTATCTGCCCCCAATTGACTTTATATCCCATTACCCAAAAGAAAGCAATCCAGAGACTCAATAAGTGCAAAAAGACTTTTAATCAACCTTAAGAAATAAAAACTGGCCTAATAATTTAGTAAATCTGGATTTCTCTCTTTTTTTGGGGTTGGGGTTTTTTTTGGTAAGTGGAAGCTCTTGTATATGAATCATACATCAACAAAAAAATAACAACTTAAACATCTAGTTTGTTTCAATAGACAGTAAATATGAGTTAAAAAATATGTTTGAAAAATGCTGTAAATATTGAGTAGATATTTTCAAAAGGCATTCTAATTCTAAAATCTACGTTTCACTCATTCCAGTTAACTGTGTATAAATGAACATACTTTAAGCTGGATTTCACAAACTCTGTTAATTTCAGGACCTCTGTCTCCTTTTTTCCATTTCCTTTATTGATTTCTGAAAAATAGAATGATAATTAATTTGAATGGATGTATATAGTCCAGTGAATTTTGATATTATATTTGCAACATCTTTTGCATAATGTCCTACTCCTTTGATCTAATAATGAAAATGTGTCAGTATATTCTCATGATAGAAGCAAGGTAAAGCAGTTCAGGCCTCCTGGGGACAGTAGGACTACAATATGTGAATTTAAATCGCTAAACTGAAACACCCATACTCCATATTTTGTAAATTATACGTTACATGCTTACTTTATACCTGTAGCAATAACACAAATGAGAATTTAGAGACTATGTACATTAACTAGTATTTCTGGAAATTTCAAATTTTAAAAAAGTCATCTAAAGTATCAGTGTTGCAAGTTATGTGTTTTAGAAGGATAAAGTGCAGCACAGAAAGAGGCACTTTAGTTCTAGTCTTGTTTATTATTTTGACTTCTTCAGAAAAATATATATGGCTTTATTTGGTCTTGGACTGAATTAAACATGACACAGCTGATGGTAGTTTTATGCAGATTTATTGATATATTGGGGCAATACCAAGAGACTAATGAATCAGTGTTTAATTTGATGTTTTCATACCCTGTTGCCTACATAAACATATTTACATAGTATTGCCATTTGGTTTTTATTCCACTATTTAGATGTGATAAATATTTTGTATCGGATGTGTCTTTGATGGCAAAAAATAAAAAGAAGACAATAGAAAATATTTATCCATATGTAATTTCAGTTATATCAATCAAGAGAATCCTTGAAAGAAAACAAGCAAGTAGCAGGCAGATTAATTTTTACTTAATATAATGAAGGGGTAATGCCTTCATCTATGACTATTATTTTGCTGAATGTCATGTTTTGTTACTGAACTGAAGATCCTGAAAAAGTAGTCAGAAAAAGCTTCTACTAAAAAACTTTGTGCTTTTCCCAGCTCTCAGTTTTGGAGTAGTAATGTTATTTCAACATCCAGCATATATATCCATAAACTCACTTGTCAGCCTCAGGAAGGACACAGTTGTAGTCTTGTTTGTAGAATTTGTAGAAGGTGATCATAACTGAAGTAAAAATAGTAGAGCAGGTTTGGCTTAAAAGCTTGATTTTTTTGATAAAATATGCTGCTGGATTATCAAATATTGTACTTTACTTTGAATATATAATAAAATTTCTGAAAGCAAAGATCCTGTTTTTCAAATATTTAAAATTTCAGGAAGAATGTACTGCAAGTTTTTATAGTCTGTCTCAAGAAATAATTCCTTCCATCTGGAACTTTTCTTTGTCTAACAGAAGTTTCAATATGTTGGATGAACAATATAAGTCTATAAATAGTACTATTCTGAGGGGTTTTTTCATATTAACCATGTAGAGTGATGTGCATCACATATGCTTGGAACTTAGCAAGAGAAATTTCCTTGGCTTTACAAAAGTTTTTAAGATAAAGTAAAAATGCCCATTCTATGCTAGCATTAAATCAGGTTTTTTAAAGTAGTGTGAAAGTAAACATAGATTTTCACTCACTTAAATTTCAAAATTTAATATTCTACAAGGAGTACAGGCATTTAATATTGTCTTGAAAGTCTCCAAGGGCAGGGATTACGCAACATTCTGGGTACTCTCTTCCAGTGTTTCATTACTGTCCTCAAGATTTTGTTTTCTTATTAATGTGCAAACTGAAAATTCCAAGAAAAAAATTGTGGCCACAGTATCTATCATCATCTAAAATAGTTCTGCTCCATCATGTTCATAACATCCTCTCAATTATTTGGAGATCTGTTGTGCTCTTCTTCAACACGTTAAACAAGTCCAGCTTCTTCTAAACCTCCTTTGAGGTCATTTGACCATAATAGCTTGTGCTGAACTCCCTCTTGATTTTAGTGTCCTCCTTCAGGTGTGTGATGTACAAAACTGCAATACAGGGGAGGTAGAGGTTCCCTCCCTGAGACAGAAGCAGGAACAGCCACCAGAAAAAAATCCAAGATCAAGAGGGTTCTGTATCCTCCCCTTGCCAGGCTGAAGGCAGTAGCTTAAAGGGAAGCAGTGAATGGAGGCAAGTCCATGCTCAGGGCAGCAAGTGAACCTCCTCCCTGCCCACCTCGCCTCCCCAGGTGCCTCTGTACAATAGGTGTGAGGTTCTGTATGTGGAAAGACAGTCCATGGATGATGTGAATGATGGTCCAGCTACACTGGAGCTGTTGCCAAGGTCAGAGAAGCCTACCCTGAGCACCACGACCAGCCCCATGAGGAAGAAAAGATGGCTTATAATTGTAGGCGACTCCCTTCTGAGGGGAACAGAGGGTCCAATATGGTGCACATATGTCCTGGTCCAATGTCAGGGGAGGTTTCGATACGATCCTGAGAGCGAGATTAAGACACAAACAAGGTCAAATGCCATATACCCAAGAGAGATTTTATTATCAAAAGTAAAGAGTTAGTAGCTATAGGACAGAATGGAATAAAAAGACAGAAATCAAGCAAGCATTCAGGATAGAGCTGCAAGGATAATCACCACCATGGATCCGCAGCGTCCCAGGGTCCAAGTCTCTCGATGTTTTCGGTGGTGGGCGATTGCGCTCAGAGGTGGCCAGCACCAGGGCTTGTCTTGGCAGTCCTTTTTATTCTTATTCAAGTCCTATCTTGGCAGGGTGTTTTTCATCAACCAGAGTTCTCTGTGGCCATGTAGCCATCCTTATCTTAGATAAACAATCTTTGAGACAAATGTTTTACCATTCAGTCTCTCACAACATACCCTTCTCTTAGGAAAATCTGCTGCTTCCCTGGGGCCTGGGTTAAGGACATCACTAGGAAACTTTCTAGTGTGGAGCAACCCTCAGACTATTACTGCTCTTCCATGTGGGTGGAGACAAAGCTGCAACTCATACTCCAAGGCAGTCAAAAGAGATTTCAGGGCCTTGGGACAGTTGGTAAGGGAATCTGGAGCACAGCTTATTTTTTCCTCTCTCCTTGCAGTTGTGGGCAGCATAGGAAGAAACGGATGGTCCCAGTCTATTAATACATGGCTCTGTGACTGGAGTCACCTCCACAGTTTCATTTTTTTTGGTAATGGGATGGCCTACACTACACCAGGCTTGTTGGCATCAGATGGTATTCACGTTTCTCAAAGAAGGAAAAACATCTTTATTCGCAAGCTAGCGGGACTTATTGAGCAGTTGTGGGCAGCATAGGAAGAAACGGATGGTCCCAGTCTATTAATACATGGCTCTGTGACTGGAGTCACCTCCACAGTTTCATTTTTTTTGGTAATGGGATGGCCTACACTACACCAGGCTTGTTGGCATCAGATGGTATTCACGTTTCTCAAAGAAGGAAAAACATCTTTATTCGCAAGCTAGCGGGACTTATTGACAGGGCTTTAAACCAGATTCTAAGTGGGACAGGGATAATATCAGGTTTACCCATGACAAGTTCTGGGATGACACATCAAGGTTAGAGGGACAGGCTGCTAGTAAGGCCCCTCAGTCTGTTGTACAAGGGAAAGACCTCAAGGGAACTCAGAGGTCTGCCTCTCAGAGGAGGAACACAGACACAGCTGAGATGAAGTGCCTCTACACCAATGCACAGAGCTTGGGCAACAAACAAGAGGAGTTGGAAGCCACCATGTTGCTAGAAAGCTACAACCTGTTTGCCACTACCAAAGCTTGGTGGGACAAACCCTACAACTGGAGTGCAGCTGTTGATGGTTATAGGCTGTTCAGAAAGGACAGTCAAGGAAGGAAGGGTGGAGGCATTGTCCTCTACATCAAGAAATGGAAAGACAACAAAGGGAACCTTGTGGTTGGTGTCAGCTACAGACCGCCTGAACAAGAGGAGTCTATTGATGAAGCTTCTCACTCCAGTTGCAGGAGGCATCACACTCACAGGCTTCCGTCCTTCTGGGGAACTTCAATCACCCCGACATCTGCTGGAAAAGTAGCACGGTGGGCTGTAGGCAATCCCGGAGACTCCCAGGCTGTATGGAGGTATCTTATAGATATTATGTATGTTAGATATTATGTATCCTAATCCACTTAATAGACAGCCTTACCAGAGAGGATGCCATACTGGACCTGTTGATCACCAATGCATGTGGACTCATTGATGACGTCAAGATGGGAGGCAGCCTGGGCTGCAGTGATGATGCACTGGTGGAGTTCACAGTCCTGAGGGATACAGGGTGCAAACAGTAAAGTCAGGACCCTGAATTTTAGGAAATCAAACTTCCAGCTCTTCAAGGAATTAGTCAATAGGATCACCTGGGAAACAACCCTCTGGGACAAGGGAGCAGAACAGAGTTGGCATATCTTTGAGGATGCTTTCCATAGAGCACAAGAGCTCTCGATCCCCAGGTGTAAGAAATCAGCAAAGGAAGACAAGAGGGAAATGCACATGCAGTGGAAGCAGGGACAAGTATCCTGGGATGAGTACAGGGATGGTTCTACAGGTATGTCAGCCAGAAAAGGAAGGTCAATGAAAGCGTACCACCCTTGATGAGCAAACCCAGCAAACTGGTAACAACAGATGAGAAGCCCGAGGTACTCATTGACTTTCTTTGGCTCGATCTTCACTGGCAGTGTCTCTTCCCACACTTCTCAAGGGGCTGGACTGCAAGATGGGGGCTGGAGGAGCAAAGTACCTGACGGGATGAGTACAGGGATGGTTCTACAGGTATGTCAGCCAGAAAAGGAAGGTCAATGAAAGCGTACCACCCTTGATGAGCAAACCCAGCAAACTGGTAACAACAGATGAGAAGCCCGAGGTACTCATTGACTTTCTTTGGCTCGATCTTCACTGGCAGTGTCTCTTCCCACACTTCTCAAGGGGATGGACTGCAAGATGGGGGCTGGAGGAGCAAAGTCCCTGCCACTGTAAGAGAAGATCATGTTCAACACCACCTGAGGAACCTCAACATACACAAGTCTGTGGGACCTGATGAGATGCATTCCAGAGTCCTGAGGGAATTGGCTGATGTAGTTGCCAAGCCACTCTTCATGACATTTGAAAAGTCAGGTCAGTCAGATGTAAAGTCCCCGGTGGCTAGAAAAAGGGAAAAATTGCACCGATTTTTAACATTTTAAAAAGGGTAGCAAGGACAACCCTGGGAACTACTGACCCGTCAGCCTCACTTCTGTGCCTGGGAAGGTCATGGAACAGATCCTCCTAGAAGCTATCCTAAGGCACATAGAGGACAGGGAGGTGATCGAGACAGCCAGCATGGCTTCACCAAGGCCATGTCCTGCCTGACCATCCTTCTATGATGGAGTGACCACATAACTGAACAAGCGAAGAGCTACAGGATGTTGTCTATCCGGATTTCTGTAAGGTCTTTGATACAGTCCCCCACAATATCCTTCTCTCTAAATTAAAGAGATATGGATTTGATGGATGGACTGTTGCTTGAATGAGGAATTGGCTGGATGGTCACATACAGAAGGTGGTGGTCAATGGCTTAATGTCCAGATGGGTATCAGTGATGAGTGGTATCCCTCAGCGGTGTGTATTGGGACAAGTACTGTTTAATATCTTCATGTCCTGCCTGACCATCCTTCTATGATGGAGTGACCACATAACTGAACAAGCGAAGAGCTACAGGATGTTGTCTATCCGGATTTCTGTAAGGTCTTTGATACAGTCCCCCACAATATCCTTCTCTCTAAATTAAAGAGATATGGATTTGATGGATGGACTGTTGCTTGAATGAGGAATTGGCTGGATGGTCACATACAGAAGGTGGTGGTCAATGGCTTAATGTCCAGATGGGTATCAGTGATGAGTGGTATCCCTCAGCGGTGTGTATTGGGACAAGTACTGTTTAATATCTTCACCAATGACATAGTGGGATCAAGTGCACCCTCAACAAGTTTGCAGATGACACCAAGTTGAGTGGTGCAGTTGACACACCTGAGTGATGGGACACCATCCAGAGGGACCTGGACAAGCTTGAGGCATGGGTGTATGTGAAATTAATTAAACTTAACAAGGTGAAGTGCAGGGTGATTCTGCCCACCTACTCTGTCCTGGTGAGACCCCACCTGGAGTACTGCATCCAGCTCTGGAGCCCTCTGCACAGGAAAGACATGGACCTGTTGGAGTGTGTGGATTCAGAGGGGGACCACAAAAATGATCAGAGGGGTGGAACATCTCTCCTGTGAAGAAAGGTTGCAAGTTGGGGTTGTTCAGCCTGGAAAAGAGAAGGCTCCAGGGAAACCTTGTTGTGGCCTTCCAGTATTTGAACAGGGATTATAAGAAAGATGGGGACAGGCTTTTTAGCAAGACCTGTAGTGATAGGACAAGGCGTAATGGATTTAAACTAAAAGAGGGTAGATTTTGACTAGACCTAAGGAAGACATTTTTCACTGTGGGTGTTAAAATGCTGGATCAGGTTGCCTAGAGAGGTAGTAGATGCCCCATCCCTGGAAACATTGAAGCTCAGGTTGGACGGGCCTCTGAGCAACCTGATCTAGTTGAAGATGTCCCTATTCATAGCAGGTGGGTTGGACTAGATGACCATTAAAGGTCCCTTCTAACCCAAGCTATCGTATGATTCTAGGATTGTCTGATTATAACTTCCTTAAATCTGTTGGCCACACTCCTCCTGGTGTAGATCCATCTGTTTTCTGCTTTACTAACCATGAAAGCACCCTGGTGGCTTGTGTAGAACTTGGCATCCACTGTTAACCATTTGTCTTTTTAAGCAGGGCTTTTTCAGATATTCAGTTCCCAGACTGCTCTGATGCATAGGCCTATTCTGGAAATTTCCCATCTTCTTCTTGAACATCATGATTTTCTGGTGTGGTCTACTTCCATTTCTGGTTCAGTCTTCAAGCTGCTCAAGATCCCTCTGAACTGAAATGCTACCATTTGACATGCCAACCACTGCTCCTGAACTAGTATCACAGATAAAGTTGCTGCAGGCACATTCTGTCTTATCACCCATGCAGCTAATAAAGTTAATGCACAATATCAGCCCCAGAGCCAAGGCACTTAGTTTGATAATGGCTTTCAAGCCACTGATTACTTGCCTTTTAGTAGATTAGGGGTCCAGGCAGATTTCAGTTCAGCTAACAGTACATCCATCCAGCCCAAACCTCCTCTGCTTCCAAAACTGAATGTTGAGGGGAACCATGTCAGGAGCATTAATAGAGATAAAGGTATATTACATCCTCTTGTCAATGAAGCTGGACATCTAATCACAGAACCAAGCATGGTGGTTAAATGTGATTTTAATAGTGTAAATCAGAGCTACTCTTTCTTATTAGCTTCATGTCTTGCATGAGTTTGGAAACACACTATTTTCCATAATCTTTTTCAGCAGAAAATTGAGACTGACTGGACGTTGTCTCCCTAGATAAACCAAGGATGCATGTTGGATCAGTTTTTTTCCCAGTTGTCAGATACCTCTCCCAATCACCAAGACTTTTTTTAAGTGTTAGTGGTCTTGCAATCACATCACTGTTCTTTGAGCATACTCAGGTGAATCCTTTCTGTCTCATGAAATTTGGTAACTTCTAGCTTCTTTGGTAGCTTCTTATACATTGCTCCCTGTTGGTGATTGTCCTTCTTCCTAAATCATGTTTTTCCTTTTTTTCATCTGGAAAACCCAAGGATGTTTTTTCCCTCTTTTTGTCAGTTATCGGGTCTCCAGAGTTCTTTTTTATTTTAGAAAACTGGTGTATCAAAAGTCCTTCTAAGCAGTACAGATGAAACCATGTATTCAGGAGGTGAAGTTCTGTTAGACATTGTTCACAGACAGAAACTCATAAATATGAAGACATTAGAAATATAATTAACTAAAAATAAATATGTTTTGTATGTAAAATGCAGATGAAAACTCATGTTAGGAGCTCATGTTTCAGTAATTATCTGCAAATAGGAGCAAAGAGGTAATAAGACACAGATGAAAACATTATTTTAATGAGTACTTGAAAAATCTACTTCAGAATTCAGAAGAAAAGGCTGTGTGAACAGTCATCCTGTTAACCAATGAAAATTGATAGTGCCATATGATGTGGACTGCAAAGGCATAATGTTGAATTTTAAATGAAATTTGAGTTTTCTGAAAGGAAAACATAATAACAGTATAGAAATCTCAATGAATACCTGTTTCATTTGCAGCAGTAGCTAAACAAGGCAAAAAAATACCCCAAAATGATAGAAAATCACGTAGTTCTGTCAATAGAATAACATTATGTAAGAGAATCAACTTCCTAGAACTTCAGTAAACAATGTGCAGCTACCAAGCGAATTTTCATGGAGTGTTTAATAATGTATCTGAGCTCACTGAAAACTTTCTCATTTGGCGCAAATACCTTGGGTCTCTGTACAGTACACAGAAGGCTATTTCACAAAACTGAAGGAACTGACATATGTTTGAGATCTCTCCCATTCTGAAATGTTTGAAATCACTATAGCCAAAGCAGAGGCCTGTGATGTCTATAAATTGAGACCACTCTAATTAAGATGTAGATAATAATAAATAAACTTTGTCTTGAATCTTTAGTTAATGAAGTGTTCACAAACTATGAATCTGAAAACAGTATATAATTATTTTGTTACATTGACATGAAATAACAAGGCACAGTTTATAACCATGTTACATAAATGTGTGAGCAAGTTGACCACCCGAGGGGCAAACAAAGATGGGTACAGTTGTACATTCAAGTAACAAAAACTTGGTAGGCAGTGCAGCGGATAATGACAAGGGACTGCTTACAAGGCAGATCTTCCTGCTGGATACAAAGAAGGATGACTGGCAGAACCACAAAGAAGATGAGAAATATTGGGAGCAAAAGATAGGAGCAAAATAGCAAAAAAACATCATGCATACAGAAGGAAGATGGGTAAGAAAACCAGCCCATTAATTACAACTTGTCTTGTCAAAGAGCTTTCAGGTCTGATCACCATGACCAGATTAAGAAGCGATCTCATCAGGAGACATCACCACCTCTGCTAACTTTACACCATCAACTCCATTGCACCATATTCACACAGCTGGTTTAGAATGAGCCTTAAAGCCTGTTAATTCCCTTATGTATCTATATTACCTACCTCAACATCAGTGAACAGGGATTAGTAAATGCAGAGGGAGACGGAAAGAGCATGGGCTGACAAGCAGACAAGCAGGAAGAGCCTCTGTGGTGGGTTGACCTGTCAGCAGCCAATCACCCACATAGTCGCTCACTCACCCCTGTTTCCTGCAGAACAGGGAGAAAATGGAAGGAGCGGAGACTCAGGGAGTGAGATAGTCACAGTTTAATAGCTAAAACAAAAGCTGCACATGCAAGCAAAGCAGAAAGAGGAATTCAGTCACTACTTCCCATTGCAGGGTGTCAGCATGTGTAGCAGTTTTTTGGGTAGAAAATTGACATAACCATGAGTGTCTCCACTTCCTCTCCCTTTACCTGAACTTGCATTTGATACCACGTGGCCAATTTGGGTCAGCTGTCTCTGCTATGTCCCCTTTACCAATCTCTTCGTCAAACCTAACCTTCTCACTGGGGGGATGGAGAGGGCAGACTGGGAAAGAGAGGAAGCCTTGACACTGGAAGCACTGTTCACAACAGCCAAAACTTTGTATTACTAATATACTTAAAAAGCATATATTTCATGTACTATATATGTAATACGTATCGATGAGGAAAAAGAAAATAGAAAACTAAGTCTGTGAGTCATGTCCTAAAAATAAGCCCAGTGTCCCAAACCAGAAGCATTCATTTTGTCATTTATAAAGATTACCATTTTTTTCCTCATAGAGCTGCTGTCACTTGACAAGCCCTTTTATACATCCTCCTAAATTGTTAAGTAAAATAGTTGCATAGGGTACCGACAGATCTATTTGTAGACTTTCAAACACTGATTTTCCTAAGGAGATTAATAAATGTTAATACATAATTTGATTATAATATTTTGTTGTTATTAATAACAGTCGTAGTGACAAAAACACTTAAAAGTTCTGGCTAACAGTAATAGATACTTCACTGACCCCTTTACCTTCTAACCCTGAAGACCAAATGTTAAGCAATGAAACTGATTTGGGTTTTCTCTATCTCCTTCTCTTCTGTCTCAAAAAGGCAGCAGGCGTTCTCAGGGTTGCCAGGTGTCATATATTGAGTTTGCCACATTTAATGACCCCCTACTGTGTCACACCTGTCTACAGCCCAGCTTGTTTAATGTACCTTGTCACTTTCCTAATAAAAAGGAAGTGTCTTTATATTTCCAAAACAAGGTTCCTTATTAAAGTAATTCCAGAGATGCTGCAGTTGCAGATAACATTCAGACTATGGAGTTGTTTTATGTGACCATCTCCAGAGGCTTCTCCTTTGAATTCTGTTCCTTGCTCTTCAACTTCCATGTAATTGTTACATTTTTTCTCCAAAAAGCTTTTTTTTTGCCATTTTTTCATTCTTTAAAATGTGTCTTTTTTACTTTTTTTTTTTTTTATTTTGTGCTGGCAAGTGATAATATTTTGGGAACTGAACTTTGAAGTATGCAACCTCCCCAGGAAGCCTGACCCATACTGCTAGGCTATTCTGGTCTGTTATTAAGTTTAGGAAGATGTTTATCCCATGAAATGGTTTATTGGAAACTGCAAATTCATCAGGTCTAAAACACTTCCTTCAAACCTTTGGATGAATCACAGAATAGTGGAGGTTGGAAGAGACTTCTGAAGTGCTGTCCAAGCCTCCTGCTCAAGTAGTGTCAGCTGGAGCCTAGTTGCCCAGGACCAAGTTCAGACAGCTTTTGAGTATTTCCAAGGCAGAAGAGTCCCCAGCCTCTCTGGGCAAGCTGTACCAATGCTCGGTCATGGTAAAAAGGTTTTGCCTTATGTTCAGGCAAATCCTCTTGTGTTTCAGTTTGTGCCCATTGCATCTTGTCCTGTCACTGGATACTACTGAAAGGAGCTTGGCTAGGTGAGCCTGCTCACCTAGCCCATACTTCATCAGGTTCTCCAAGAGAATGTTATGGGGGACAGTGTCAAAAGCCTTACTGAAGACAGATAGATAATATCCATTGCTCTCCCCTCACCTACCAGGCCAGTAATTTCATAACAGAAGGCTGTCAAATTGGTCAGGCATGGCTTCCCCTTGGTATATCCGTGCTGATTAACTTTGATGACTTTCTTGTCCTTTAAGTGTCTGGAAATGGCTTCCAGGATTAGTTGTTCCATCTCCTTCCCAGGGATAGAAGTTGGCTGTCCTGTGGATCCTTTGGACCTCTTTCTTGCATTTGAAGCCAAAGCTGAGGTGGAATCTTACCTGAATTTCTGATGGCTCTTTCCATTGCCAGAGATTTGAAAGCTGCAGACCAAATGGAATAAACCCAGGAACAATAAAAATAAAAAGTTTTCTGGAAACCAGGTTTTTGAGTTGCTAGGAATTTTCTTGTTTGTACTTTTGCTATTGGAATAGAGAAACTTTCATTTTTTCCTGACATAATTTTCTTGGACAGTCTTGTGTATGCCCTCTGTTTTTTTCTGATTTTATTTCAGTAGTTTTTATTGTAGTCCAAACTGTCTTGGTCCTGGCCTTATTGTTCCTGTCTGTTCAGGTGTATTCTTACTCATTCTGTCTCCCTCTGTTTCATTTTTACTCTTATACCTAACCTGTGCTTAGTAAATGCAATGGGTCTTCCATTATAAATTCCGCTGGTCTCCTGTGTTACATCTTCACAGAACTACTTGATAGTTGGAGCTGGACATGTTTTCCCACATACAGAAGCTTTTGTCTCCTGCATTACAGCAACCTCTTTTGCTTGACATTGTCTCAATTATTTCTGTTTCTTGTCTACCATTTTTCTCTTCAGTTTGTAGGAGATTCATCTCCATGGAAAAGAAAACCACAATTTTTTCAGCTGTATTACTCCTGCAATGGACTGCAATATGATTGCCAAGACATCACTTGGCACTGATCTAAACTGTTCTATAGTGCTCCCTCAAAAAGTCAGGAATTATTTACTTTATAAAACAACCTGTTAGGTTTGGGTGAGGCCTTTTTGATGAGGGTCTTACCAAAAAGCTAACTAGTAAAAAAGGGGTGTTAATTTACAATGACTGTTCCTTGCATTAAATATTAACATGAAAAAAAAAAAGTGAACCAAAAACAACAACAACAAAAAAACTCAGACCTAAATTCTTTTCCATCCTTTTAGTAACATCAAGCTGACCTTCTATGAGGTTGTAAAGTGTCTTCTGTCCCTACCCTCGCCCATGTATATTCTCTCTTGTACACCTAGCTCATCCAGCTGACATGTCCTTGGTTCATTTCTCATGCCTCAGTCCCTGGCATGTGTGGTGTGTGTCCTTCTCATTATGCCACATCTAAAATGTGTTGTAATGACTTCCAATTCCCTTTCAAGCAAAGACCTATCTTACACTGAAAGCTAACATCCTGTGTAGCAGAGAGGAGTAAGTTCCTCACACTCTGTGGCCATTCTAGAAGTGTTATTTTATAGTACCTTATTTTGTCTATCAGCTTTCTAAATAGCCTGTCACCTAGTATGTGGAGGGATAATAGACTTCCATGGAAAAACCACAGGCATATGTTTTAGATTGTTATTCCCCAACTATTTTGATTTTCATAGGTTTTAGCTTTTTGTCACATGAAAAAAAAGACATCAGTTTCAACATTTTTGGGTTACATACACTTAGAAGTAATATACTATCTCACTACACAATTTCATTAGTTTTTTGCATCTTAAATTTATGGTCCCAGATTACATCTTCCTGAAAACCTCCTTCTCCTGTAACAAGGATGTCAAGAGTTGTGGTTTGTGGCCTACAGCTTCCTCTAGTACATAGATCAGTTCACACTGGTTATCCACGGACATTCACACTTGCCAAATGGTTTAGCAAAACCTGTCAGAGGGCTGGAGCTTATCTACCTTAGTATTCCAGAAGCCATTCTTAATGCTACACATGGCAAACAGCTCTGTGCTGAATAAACCTGATTGTCTAGTTACATCACTGCTAACGTGTACTCACTTCTCTCATGCAGATGGTGCTGGTCATTGAAAATTCTCAGTTCATAATGTATCGCAAATTTTCAAAGCTTTTGATCATGCCTTGCTATACAATTTCTGCCTGTCTGTCATCACACATTCAACAGTCCACACAATGCAACTAAGACCAGTACTTTCTTAGTTGTTCTCTTTCTGCCCAGAATAGATTTGGATTTCTTTATCTGGAGCCTCTTATGTGTTTTGTTCATGTAGCTGTTCATGTTTTAAACCAGGTCAGCTGCACCTGCTGCTTCCTTTTCATTCAGAACACCTTGTAGAACATATGCCTACGGATGATCACACTCCACAGGACTTTTTAAGGTTCTTTTGGGGGGTGTTTGAGACTGCTGGAAGGACAGACTAATTTTTACCCTGAGCTTTGAGTAAAGGCTCTCTCCCCAACAAACACAGGGACCTTCAGCTCCTACCAATGACAAGACATGCTGCAGTTTTTCTGAGAGATGGTTTAGCCAGACTGATGCAGAGCCAATAGGAGAAGACAAAGAGAAGAAGGAAAAAACCCAAAACAATATAACAACAGCAAAACCAACTCAAATCCCAGAAGAGGATATACAACATTTCAAATTTTAAATTTGTTAAGTTTCTTAAAACTGGAAAATTTTAACTAGAAGTGAGAGTGTGCAAAATGACATATACAGTTAACTTCAAGGATTAACTCCAGAAAAAAAGCATATTAAAAAGCAAAGTATTACGCAATTCAATCATTTTGAGGTTGCATTCAGAAGTACTTAATTATATATTAATTGTAGATGTTAATGAAATAGTTTTTCTATTATTTAATCAAATGTATTAGAAAATGTTCTTTTCAGTATTTGGCTGCCTATGTAACTAGTCAAATGTTAATAAATTTAGCTGAGGGATGACAGCAAAAAATTAACTGTGTAATGTATTCAGCAATTTTTTTTTCACTTGAAATTGTCTTTAATCAAAGTACTAACTCCTGAATTCTGTTGCTTAAGTCCATCTATTATTCATTTATTTTAACCTGAACTCCAGCAGGAAGTTAAATAAAATCCACAGTTGTCTCCCATTTCAAAGTTCCCTGATTGTTTCTCTTTCTAAGTGGTAAAATCAAGTTTCAACTCATAAATATTAATGATCAGATTTGTATTCTACTTTCTTTATTCTGATTCAGGCACCATTTAAGTAAATTTAAAAGCCTCTTTTATAATTTTTTTTATCACTGCAGCTACTTATATTCAGTTCAAACTTTCCTTTCAAGTCTTAATTAACTTGAGATGGTCACTTGAATTGTGTGGTTGCTTTATAGGTGTGTTTTAAGTTTGTAAAGACAAACAAAAGCTCCAGTTACCTCTGATTGATGAGTGTTTTGGAATACAGAACTATAGTAAAACGACACAAGTGACTGCAAAAGAAAGAGGGTATTGAAATATGTGAAAAAGCTGTAATTTAAAAGTTGAGTAATGCAATTTATAACACAAATATCTTTCTGTTTGTCTCATTAAATATTACAGGAAAACTTTTTAAAATTGTTTCTTTATATAAAACAAATTCACTATAGTACAATTAATGTAGCATAATGAATAGGATACATAAATTTCTCAGTACAGGTATAAATGCTAAAAATATTGTGAAAACCCTCTGCATAATGATTTGCTCTATATTTAGTAAAATTTCATTAATGTGCATACATGTCAGCTAAATAATCTGCATACTTAAAAGCTCCTAAGTACTCATAGACATGATCAACTTGTGCTGCCTCTAGTGATTAAACAGCAAAACTATATTAAAATAGTGTTAAAGATTTGGCCACAATCTGCCAAAAGCCAGAAGGCTCAGAGTTACTGGATGAACATTCTCTCTGGCATCACCCTGAAGGTGTTGCAAATGTACTTTCTAACTGAGAAATTTGGAAGAGACGGTGATCTAGCATCCTTTCCCCTGCAAACATAATAGATTATATCAAATGCTTATCTTAGATCTATATCTATTTATTGGTATGACTAGAGAGTTCATGCCATTCTTAAAATCTACCAATTTACATTCTCTACAGCTATGGTAAAAGTATCCTCTTTGCTGAATACTTCTGGGATTTCTTATAACAAAAAAAGATCAGATGCTAGCCAAAATCTCTCAATATTTCTTCTACTTTATATCTTCCTATTCTAATGGTAATGCTGGTACAGGAGCTGTTGTCACAGGAGAATAATACCATAATGTATTGGAAAGCCTCTGTCACTGTGCTCTGTGTGCTGAATTTTTTAAATTAATTACACTTTTTAAAATTACTTTACTCATCAGGTTGTTGTATCAGACGCAATTAATGTCAGAATTTTTTACATGCTGCGATGGAAATGTTAACATGATTAGGTATCACTTATCATACATCCCATTGTTACCAAAAATGCAAAGAAAAAAATATATTTTAGAATCATAGTTACATCAAAAAATTTTTAAAAACCCACCAAAACAACATAAAACCAGAACAGAACATCTTCTTCAGGAATGGGCTGAAGACAAAATAAGCTTCTAGAGTTACATAATCCACTTTTAGGTAACATGAACTTTTTATGTATAAAACATAAAAATGAGAGGCATTATTAAAACCCTTGTGCATCTCTAATGAAACAATGGTATTATTATGCTGTTTCACAAGGCAATAATCCAAGATTTCAAATAAAGTATTGTGTGTATTTTAAGAACATTATTATGAGTATTTTAAAGAAATCTTTTTTAAAATAATGTTTTAAAAACCAAGCAGTTACCAAAGGAAATAAATGACAGATCGTGTAAAAAGAAAGAGCAATGAATTAGAGTAAAGGCAATAATACTTATTTAAGTGCAAACAGGTTTTTCTGCTCTCAAGGTGAATGAACAGATGAGGTGTAGCAAATTAAATGTTATAATAGGAATAAAATCTGCAGTCTGCTGATTATTTTTAAATCTTTCTCTAATAAAAGGTTGAAACTCTCACAATCCTTATACCTATTACACAACCATATAAGCTTTCCAGAAGGATTGAAAATTCTGGCTATTGAAGGAATTTTGTTTCATGAAATCATTTGAGTATATTTATCCTTTACCTTCTTCCCAGTTATTCATTGCTGTAAAAAAAAAATCACAACATTTCAAAACCTTGAAAGTTTGGTAGAATGAGTTTGCAAAATATAAAATGGTATCAATCAGTTAAATAGGATTTTCTGGACAACTGAGTGAGAAAAAAGTTGCTTTCCTGTAGTCAGAAAGCAAGGCTAAACAGAGCACCTACAATATGTTCCAGCAATGACTATTCTTTCATTGGTAAATAATTTCCCAAGAAAAACAGCAACTACAAAATGCTGTTAGTGTAAAGCAAGGCTTCAGTGAGGCACAACACTGAAACATATACTATACTAACAACAACTACAGTGATGAACAAATTAGATGAACCAATACAGCATAGCACAAAACCCAAATCTGAATCAGCAGGTGGGTAGACAAGACAATTTCTTTTTCTTTGATGTGTAAGTTATTATTGTGGCAATCCAAAAGCATTTAGGAGAAAATGTTGCAAGCATTTAAATAAACATAATTTTTCTCAATTCCAGAATTAAAGTGGACTAATGAACTAATGCATAATGTTAAACTTTCTGATTATACAATCCTGCAGATTACATATGTACACTTATAAGAGAGCCTGTTCTAGCTTTATAACCAGAAAAATTTTTATCTCTTTTAAAATAAGCTTTTCACATCTACATAGTTTATCATGTTCTGCTTATCTGAAGCCACTTTTTCTGTTCTCTAGGCTTTCACCCTGTGCATGCAAAGAACAGAATAAAACAAAAAATGTCAGTTAAACAGACTCACCTTCAACCAACATATTTTCAATAGTCCCAAAAGGAAGGCAAAAAGGAGAGACAGGCTTTACAGAGTATTCCTCTAAAGACAACAAAACTGAACAGATTATTTGTGTGGCAAATTGATTCCAAAGCCCAAGTCTGTGATGAAGTAATCTTTTCTGAGGAATCCCCAACAAGAATGCTTCTGTTCATCTCGGCTTTAACAGTGTGCTATGGGAAAGATGTTGATCCTTCAGATTAATTTATCCCAAACCACATAACCCCTTACAGTTTAAAGCCATTGGGAAGGAAAGTTTGGTTTGCGATTATCACTCCTAGGGCTCAGAAAACTTAGGTTAACACTCTACCAGCAACCAAGCCAACCAGGCACGTTTTGACAATTTGCTACAAGCCTCATGACAATATGAAATTTGCATCTCCAGTGATAATCAGCATCTGTTATAAAAAATTGTTTCTATTTTAATCATTCATGTATTACCTACACATCCACTTTAGGCTTACTTCATTCTCCTGCGAAAGTAAGTAAACGTCAGTTGGAGCTGGGGATATGTTTGTAATTTTGATACTAATTGTCTTTTTGCCTTTCTCTTAATGTAACTCTTATAGCAATGTTTTTTGATAACTGTGACTACAACACCAACATTAGACAGTGGGATTACAAGATGGTCCTGAAATCTTCACAAAGTGAGGTTCTGCAGAGCCTGAATGCTTATCTGCAAGAAATATTTTCAGTGTCCAAGTGCCCTTTCTGACTGACATTTTCTTTAATTTTTCCCATAAAATTTCTTTGAGTTATGAGGAATCTGGTCATCTATTCACCAAAGTCTTTGCATTAGTTTTTTGTAAAATAAATGTGTAGAGTCTTCTTATAGTAAAAAGAGAAGATGTCCAGTGGAGATAATTTTCTATGAGAACAGATCAGTTGATATAAAAGTCCATCTGTGCCTGGCTATACCACTTCCTTTCATTTCAGATCTTATATACTTTATATGTCTTACCCACTGAATTAGAAAGGGAAACATGAATTTCTATATGTGAGGAACACTGTTAAATATTTTTTGTTGTTACCTGAAGGCTCTTCTCCCTAGGAATTTTTTCAAGTTTCATCAGCCTCTGTCAAGGGACGTACATACATACACATTGTATTCCATATCACATCTAATACTTGGCGCAGTAGCACTACAACCTCTGTCTCCAAAACACTACAGTCCTGCATAATCAGCATAAAAGCATGGGGCACCTTGCTAGCACAGGAAATAAATTGGCATATCATTGTTCATTCTAGTCAAAAAGGATACATTTAGTCACCTCTTATTCCTATAAATTGTATTTAAACTTTGTAGAACTAATTTTCTGAATTAAATTTTCTTTAAAAATTTTTAATTATAATGAACCTACAGTTCTTGTAATACATTGAGTATGTGCATAAAAAACTTACATTTAATTTTGAGACAGGCAATTTATTTCAGGGTCAAATTACACCTTTTCAGTAGGAATTATAATTTTAAAGCTGTCAGTCTCAGACTGTCTAATTACAAATAGCTTGCATTGTCCCTCATTCTAAAAAATGAGTGGAACTTAATTTTTCTTGTAAAATGTAAAAAAGCAAGTTTTTTTAAGAGAAAAGTAATTTTAGTATTTTATAGGTGTACTAGAATAATAGTAATGATGAATAATAGAGAAATACTAATATTAATATTGATATTAAACAACAATAACAATAATATCTCTTTTACAGAGAAAAAAGATACAACAACAATGTACTCTAACAAAGAACTTGGCTACAAAATCTGAAAGAAAGTAAAGAAAGGTAAGGTATTTCCAAGTATTTTTCAGCATCTGAGAATATTTTCAGAAGTCTGGAACAGGGCATGAAGCACATATTTGCCAAGTGCCTTTCAGCAGAAATACATTAAGGAAATATTCAGAACTTTATCACAGTGAAAAAGTAAGATTTTTCATCCAGTAGAGAATATTGCCACAGTGTTTCACCACTCCAGTATTCTGGACCTGCAGTTGTCAAAAAGTACTGGACGTACCTAAGGCAGCAATGGTAATGATTTATATGGATTATCTATGTACCATAATGTTGAGTATGTTTCTGGGCATGTTTTCTTACTACTGCAAATAAGAACTAGGAAAGGAAGAAACCAAATCATTCTTGAAATATAATAGCTTAAGAAATGAGTCTGCTCTGGCCAATACCCAAAATTTCCTATACAAGTTGCCAAAGAGAAAAGGTTACAAAAAGCTAATGTGTTTTGGTGATTTTACCTCCTTTGCTATGAAATATACAGGCCACAGAAACACTCAGAATCTCATAAATTTATTTTAAAAACCTTGTGGGCCTTATTTTTCAAAATCATAGCAAATGTTTCTAAAATCCTGCTCTTTGTACACTTTCCATGCTCATAGAAATAGGTAATTAGTGAATCTTTAATGTAGAAGTAGCACTGTTTATGCAGAATCTAAAATGAAGTTACTATTTTAGAGAACATTTAAAAGTTACAGCTTCTGTTCTAAGAAATGTACAGTTTATTTTTATAAAACAGGAGAAAAAAGAGGGAAAAGAAAGTCCTAATGTTACAATTTGGAAAAATCTATTAGGGAAAGCGCCCTGAACAATCTGCATGGTTTCTGAAACTGGCACCAAAAAGAAGCAACACTACTTATGCAGGTGCAATACCACACTTGTGCAGCTGTACTGCTTCTGTGATTTGAGCCAGATAAGCATTTTAGCATATCTTTGTTATTCCATGTAAATATATCAGTTCAGGTGGAAATAGTATCTGTATTTTTAGCACGTCATTGTACCACATGGACATACCCTACAGCTTGATGTTTCCTTAACAAAAGTACTTTACAGACAGAAAACTGCTTCCCATTAATTTCAGCAGGGCTAAAACCAAGAGAGTTACCTCAGTCAGTCTAAAACTTGTTGCTGGTATCAGAAATACTGTTTTCAATGCCTATTTGAAGGTGATGTTTCCTTGAACATGTGTGTCCTGGTTTCAGCTGGGATAGAGTTAATTTTCTTCATAGAAGCTAGTGTGAGGCTGTTTTCAATTTGAGATGAAAGTAAAGATGATAACCTGCTGTTGTTTTCAGTTGTTGCTAAGCAGTGAAGGACCATCCAGCTTTTCATGTGGCCTGCCAGCGAGCAGGCTGGGGGTGCATGGGAAGCTGGGAGGGGACACAGCCAGGACAGCTGACACAAACTGCCCAAAGAGATATTCCATACCGTATGATGTCATGCTTAGTATACAAAGCTGGGACGAAGAAGGAGGAAGTGGGGAAGGATGGTCATTTGGAGTTACCGTGTTTGTCTTCCCAAGCAACCATACGTGTGATGGAGCCCTGCTTTCCTGGCTCTTTGAACACCTGCTTGCCAATGGGAAGTAGTGAATGAAGTCCTTGTTTTGCTCTGCTTGTGTGTGTGGCTTTTACTTTACCTATTAAACTCTCTTTACCTCAAAACATGAGGTAAAGACACAAAACATTTTCTCACTTTTACACTTCCAGTTGTCTTCCCCATCCCACCATGGGGGAGTGAGCAAGCGGCTGTGTGGTGCTTGGTTGCTGGCTGGTGCTAAACCACAACAAGTCCTACTTAAGATGAGGTAATGGAACAGAGATGGGGAAAAAGTCACTAAAGTGACAACCCACCCTTTGTGCCAAAACATGTTGTTTACAATTCTGTGGTTGATTTACAGCATTATCTCTGCTGGCAATGGGAAAATGTTGAGAGGTCTCAGGTCTGACCCTTCATTATTCTTCTTTTTTGGTGTAAAGATGAAGGAAGCATCCACAAAGTGTATATATATAAGCTTACCTACTGCATTCCACCAGTATTTTTCATGTCTGTATAATCACATGTATGACTGGGAAATGGACAATGATTCTGAACACATGTTAGTGAAGGAAGGTTTGGGCAGTCTGGAACCCCATACAATTAATCAAAACTGAAAGCAGATCCTGGCCCCAGGGACAGATGAAGCCCTGCAGCAGGACAGGCTGGAGTCAAACCAGAGCAGCAGAAAAGGCCTCAGGGCCCCAGGAACACCAGGTTGTCTCACTGTTGTGAGTCAGCAGTACCCCTAGACAGCAAAGAAGTTTCCACCACATTTTGGACGACATGAGCTAGGGTGCTGCCAGAAGGTCTGGAGAGGGATCCTGCCCTACTCATCAGGAGCCTTGAGACAAACCTGAGTGCTTTGTCCAACCTGGAGATGTCCCACATGAGAGAGACACCAATGTATTGGGGTAAGTCCCGGAGAGGACAGTGAAGTGCCTGAGGCTGAAGCACAGGGCATCGAAGGACTGGCTGGGGGAGCTGGGTTATTTCAATCTTAAGAAGAGAAGTTTCCAATGAAGAATGAATTGCTGTCTTCAAGTATGAGGAGAAAAAACAGGGCCAGACTCTACACATATGTACACAGTGGTAAGTCAAGGGACAATAAAAATATTAGATTAGATGCAATGACTCTTCCCTTTTTCTTATTCTTTCCCTTTTCCTTTTTTCCTTTTTTCCTTTTTTCCTTTTTTCCTTTTTTCCTTTTTTCCTTTTTTCCTTTTTTCCTTTTTTCTCTTTTTCTTCCTCTTCTTTTCCTTTTCCTTTTTTCCTTTTCCTTTTCCTTTTCCTTTTCCTTTTCCTTTTCCTTTTCCTTTTCCTTTTCCTTTCCCTTTTTTCCCTTTTTTCCTTTTTTCCTTTTTTCCTTTTTTCCTTTTTTCCTTTCTTCTCTTTCTTCTCTTTCTTCTTTTTCTTCTTCTTCTTCTTTTTCTTCTTCTTTTTCTTCTTCTTTTCCTTTATTCTTTCTCTTTCTCTTTCTCTTTCTCTTTCTCTTTCTTTTTCCCTTTCTCTTTCTCTCTCTCTTTTTTTAAAGTCCTTTTCTTTTTTCCCATAAGGGCAATCAAACCCTTAGTAGTCCTCCTTGAGGAGGAGTGTGGACTAGAAAATCTCCAGAGATACTTTCCAACATCAACTATTTTGTAGTTTTGTCATTTTATGATACCTCTGTAGCAACATGAGCTGTGGTGAGATGGAGAAGGTCCCAGAGTTAGTCTTGCTCTGATGTTCATCACAAGGTAGGCCATTCTTGTACACATTCATTGTTAAAAACCTAAGATTTCATCCTAGCTGAAGAAAATACAGATAATTCAATGTGGTTCTCTTTTCCCCTGAAAAATTAAAATTAATGAGAACTATGAAAAAGCAAAAAAAAAAAAAAAGGACCAGGATAACTTGCCATAACTGTAAGCACTTGCAAGATAGGACTATTTTAAGGAGGGTGGGAGGGTGGGGAAATACTCCAACCATTTCCAAACATTAAAAGAAAGGCAGAACAGAATTTAAAAGAAGTTTTAAACAAAATATTACAAAAGTTTGAAACAGGTTTTGTATTTTTTCAGTGAGTAATGGGAAAGGTCAGAAACCAAAAACTTTTTTCCATAATGAGGGAAAAATGGCTGACTAATAAAGACATTGATACTTGAGATTTCTGGTTGAAGAGTTTGAAGATGTAATACATATTTTTGGAATCCAGTTTGATCCCTTGTTATCGATTGGTCGAGATGATTACAGATGGTCTGTAGAAGTTTTCATGTTCACAGGGCTGAAATGATTTATTACATGTATACTGCCAGCATATAATTCTCAGATGTGATCATCGTATTGATACATACATACAGTGTGTGAAAAATTCAGGAAAGAAAGGAACTGCTAGTGTTTGCAGATTCTGCTATGACATTAAAAGGTTGCTTCTCTTTATGATAAATATATAAAGCAACAGGAATCAAGACAGAGCAGATGATTTATGCAGCTGCTACAACAAGTGCTTCAATCACATTTATTTGTCATTTTAGAGCAATTCACATGTGTATAACATTGAGATTTACATGCTGAACTGCCAGTTTTTAGGAGTTTTTTCACCTTATGAATATCTAATATGAATTGAAGACCTTTCAAAAATGTAATTATTTTATGCCAAACGATAGATTATATAGATAGTATCTTATTACAAACTTCACATACCAGTTCACATAGCATTTCTAACTGCTTTAATTCATTTTCTTTTGCCTCAAGATTTAGAATGCCCTATAAAATGACTGTTGGAAAATATATATAAAAAAAAGAAAAAAGGCAGAAAAAAAATTAAAGGAAATAAATTCCTAGCAATAAAGTGGAGTAGCTACAGAGTCACAGAAGAAGAACATGGTGACAAAACAAAGAATATCTTTGTTGTTAAAATGTGAGAAACCCATAACAACCCAAATACTGCACACTTCTTCAAACAAAGCAAAGGAAGTCCAGTTTGAACCAGCTCATAAGTCATACTGTTTACTGTGTTGTTTTTAAATTGCATTTAAAAAAAAAAAAAGAAAAATAGTTTCTTAATCATTTTGGAGAAATGACTTCTAAAAGTATCTGTATCTTGGCACTTATACATATCTCAGTAACACTGACTTACAGCATCTGATAATGTGGTCAAAGGAACCTCTGAAGGATCAAAATTCCGCTTGATCATGTAAGTAAATGTAAACTGGCAGAAGTAGACATGTTGACTAAAGAGTGTATTATATTTGAATAGCCACTGCCATTTTGCAATTAAAAAAATCAAATAGCAGTCACATGTCTGATTGACCTTTGTCAATGTGTCATGGCTCTGGACCTCAGAGGCAAGCCACTATGTGGCTGTAGCAGTTTTGACTTTAAATTCTTTATTCTGAGAGCATCTGAAAACACTATTTTAAGTTAGCCAGAACACGTGCTGGCAAATAATTTGGCTCATAATGTGTTAAGGACAACATTTTTTGCAAAAGTGGCTATTGTACAATGAAAGTAGCATGAGCTGTAAAGGCAATGAACCACCTTCTTTTTTTAAGGCTCCTTCCATAATGTGTATGCATTCATAAAATAAATTTAATATTGAATCAGCTGCATAGATTACCTTTCAGTAAGAAGATAACAGATTTCAGTAGCTCTTCATATTGCCAGATCAAACTCACTCCATTCATTGAGTTCATGTTGAGTTCATCATGGTTCCCAGATATCTTCCTGGTTTTTTGTATTTGTGCCATCTGTTGCAGAGATTGCTACAATGTATGTAGATTTCTGTAAAATTACTCTTAAAAAAAAAAAAGAGAGAGTATGCAGTCTGGGGTACTGTGACTGAACGGGTCTGAAAACTTACAGCTGTTGACTGCCAACATAGCAGTCTAGACCTGTAAGAAAAACCTGCATTTCTGGGAATCAATGCATAGATTTTCACCTGTCCCCTTACTTTAACATGCAACTCTCTCAAGTCCACCTTATATTTTTCATTTCTTAAACAGCCTAAGGAGTTAGAGAGTGTTGAGACTGAGAAGCTGAGAAAGTAGATATGAGTTAAGTTGCAAAGAAACCATATGCGTACAGAGCCCGACTTGTTTCAGTGTTATTATGAAGCCTAGTATCTCATGTTCTTAAAAATTATTTTTGTTCATTTTACTTCTAGAAACAAACAGGTTCACAACATTTTTAAGCAAGACATGGCTGCACAGTAGAAGCAAATCTCCCTTTTAAAGCAAGGGAGCAAGGTATAATTCAAGTATCTCTGCCTGCGTTTATCTCTAGTTAGATGACATTGGAAAAACAGGGTGAGTTGTACTGTTGGATTGATTATGTTACCTGAGAGAGTTGGTAATGTTTTTTCTATTTTTCTTTTTTTTCTTCTTTTTGTATTTTTTTCCTAAATAATAAATTACAAATGTGAAGAGTTCTGTTTTCTTGAGTGAAGTGTAAACTAAACTTGCAATTAAAGAAACCTTAAATACAGAAATTAAATCTCATACCTTCCCTACAACTGCTTCTCATAGTGTATATGTAGTAATTTTCTAATTGTTTATCCATGTTGTTTTGAATGTGCACCCAAGTTGAGGCAAACTACACAATAAAACAAAAAAATCAAATTGAATCACTGATATGGGCAGCAGAAAAAATGGGGAGAAAACCACTTTTTTTTCCCTTTTATTTTTTATATTAAGTGAGAGGTTAACCATATATGAGATTAGATGAACTGTGCATATCTGCTAATAATAGTTGATTATCCTTCCTTACCTTTAAATAAAACATTTATAAATGTACAATGTGTAAGTGTTGAATACAGTGTAGATTAGAGACTGTGATACAGAGAAGAGTAATAATTTTTTGCTTCAGTTTTGCAAATGTTCATGGTCTTCTTAATCCTTATTTTTTTATTACTAGGTTAACGAATTGTCCACTGGCTATGATAGTCTAAACTTCTGATTAGTTCCAAAAGTTTCTTATGTTCATTAGAAAATTGTTACAAGCGTAATTTTAATATTGTACTCAAATAACTGTTAACAGTAATTTAAAATATAGTTTATTTTCCAATTTATGCAGAATTTTTTATTTCTGAGAGGATTTTACTTGATTTAACACTTACCTAGTTTTTCTCTCATGCACTTTACCACTGAGCTTGATTTTAAAAAGATGCTTTGGGCAAATTAGCAGTCAAGTGAAGACCGAGATGAGACATCTCAAGTAGTGCTGATCTGACACTGAATAAATCTGTCTTTTACCATGTAATAATCTTTTTGCAGTGCTTAAAAACTCTGTAACTGAAGCTCCACACAACAGCACAGTAGTCTCACCTGAAAAACTTTCCTAGTTTACATTGCTGGAGGAGAAAAAATAGAAGGAATACAGCTATTTAAATGCCAGAAAAATAACTTGAAGAAGCTGTTCACTGCTTACTTCTTCATATTAAGTACATGACTAGATCAAGTTGGGCATTTTTCCTACTTCTGATGCAATTTTTGCTGACATGCTGTATTCTTTTAGTTGCCCTTGCTATCATGCTGCTTCCAGCAACAATGGCTGATAAATAATCAGGGGAAATTTCAAATATTAGTAGGATATATATAGCTTTGAAAGCCAGCACCAAGCAGCCAAAGGGAAATTCTAGGGAGTTATCAAGACTATCTCCCCATAACTTTCTGAATTAAGTTATATTAAAATTCAAAAAACAGCTAAACTTCTATGCTGTTAATGTAGATAAATACAGGCTGATTTTAAACTATGTGGGTTGGTTTGCCAGCTTTGGTCAGGCTATGAAATCATGGAACTCCATATTTATCTATATATATGGATAGCCTACACACATCTCACCAAGCCCTGTGTAATGTTCTAGAATTGACTAAATACTGGATAATACAACCCCATCTCCGATGCTGAATACTGTATGTCTTTGGTCCTACAAAGATTGACAGCTCCCTCTGCTGTTCTCATCATGAGGTGCTCAGAATAAAGTCTAATTTTCCTGCACACGGTGTTGGACTCTCACAGTTTGTCAATTAATGGCTATCAGACTGGCTTGCTTGCAAACATTGGCTGGCATTCTGATGCCTGATGGCACCTTTAGGACACCTGCATGGACAACCAATCCATTTCAAAACAGAGCTTGATAATGTTATTAAAGCAAAGTATGAGAATTGAATAATTTTTTTCCCTTCCCTTTTTTTTTAAAGCCTCTATTTCTGTTTGTACCCATCTGGTCTATTTACCACAGATGTAAACTTATGAAAGCTGTGATGCTTGGCAGTTGACTTAAGGAACTGATATTAAAGCATTACGTAGATGATGCAACATACTAGTCACTATTCTTAAATCCAGAAATATGTTCCTTCTTTTCGCTGATTTTCATCACATCTCCACCATGTTTTTTGTTTAAGTATTTAGTATTCCATGAAGTCAGATTGGTAAAGAAAATACCTCCTTCCCTTTAGTTTTTCTACATTTTACATGTCATTTTCACATTCTTTATGATGAAATCCACAGCTTAAATTTTAGCTTGTACTCCCTGAAATAAAGCAGAAAAAGAGAGTGAGAACCTTTAGGACATGTTGTCTGGCACGTTTAAGTAGTAATGTTATATGCTAGACTAAACCTCTCATGGTTCAAATTATCTATGAAGGTTTGGATAGTACTGAGTAAAAAAACACTATATTGATTGGTAATTTCTTTACCCTAACAAATCCTGTGCAAAGAGAAACAATAGCATGAATCTAAATTTTGTCTACATGACAGATTTGCTGCATGATTTTTTTCATATCAAACTCTCACATAATCATACATAATTTTGAAAGCTATTTAAGTACCCAGCAGACACAGCAGAGCCCATGTCACCCTTAAAGACAACTCAACAGATGTTGTGCTTGCTGTGTAAATTAGTTGTAGTATGTACAAAACTGTTGACATAAAATTTCCATCTGCTATAAATACATAGTAAAAACACGGGACTACTTTTTGAAACAGTAGAGTCTGAACCATTCTTTTCATGGGTTAGTTTATTCTTTCCTTACCTGATGAGGCAGAGTCCTTCATGACATTCCCCATAAGAGGAAAATCTGGGAATACAGCTAAGAACCATTAAAATTTCCCCAAGTTTTTTGGCCTTAGTGAAAATAAAACCCCACATATAAATACCAAGTACTGTACACACAGGAAGCAGTTGCTGCCTTCCTGCCTCATTGTCTCACTGAACTAGTATACCTGTCAAATTTAGGAATCATATTTTTCTACTTAAAACCGTTGTTTACTAGATCATTGTCCAAAGGATTTTGCACGGTAGTTGAAACAGTATAGGCAATTTCAAAATTTTCTTATTAAGTTTTCTGTTGGATGTGTAACCTTGTCATTCATGTGCTGAAATACTTTAGCCCCACTGTTCTGTTTCAGCAATGGGCTTCTAGGGACAAACCACAGAGAATGACAACAATGTTCCTGTTGGCTCCCTGGAGGGTTGATTTCTCCACTTTCTTGTTACCAACTTCAGGTAGCTTCACCAGAACAAAGTAATATTAAGTATGTTAAAGATTTATCTGTTAACCTGAGACATTATTTCTTCTGAAGGATATTTATGGGCAAGCTCTGTATTTACTGAAGTCATTTTTTCCCCCAAACACAGCTACTGTTTACCAAGCGCATGTTCTCAGTCCTACTCCATCTCAGTTATGTCCTAGCAGAATTGTTAAGTTAGTTCTCATTTCTAATGTAATCACCCCTTTCTTAGAGAGAAAGGATAATCAATGTAAGCCAAACCTCTCTGCCATTCACATTGTAAGATGAAGAGGTATTACAGTTATCATCAAACCAGAGTAGTTCTGCTTTAATGAAAAAAAATATTTATTTTCCTTTGCTGACGCATCTAACTTTTTAAGTATGGCTTTTGGGCAAAAGGTTTATTTTTGTCAATAGGTTTAATCATTTCTGTACATGTTAAAAACACTGCATTAACCAAATAGCTGCTTTCCTAGAATAAGAAATTATCTTCTTCACTGTGCAGCAGAAATTGGGAGCTTTACAATACACTACACTCAGTATACACTTTGTCTTTCTGTGCCCGGAGTATACATGCATAGTCACTCACACATGCACATTCTTCACTGATGGCACTGCATAAATTCTCTTCCATGCTTTACTATTTTGGAGACATCTCTTGTACAGAGTCTTACAGTTAAAAACTCAAGCTGTGGGATAGCTCATTGCTGAAATTAAAATGACATATTACATACTCAAGAAAGATGATTGGAAATGGTGTCAGGGATATGTAATACAGCGCTGACCTTTTCCCTCCAAATTTTAATTGATAATGTCATAAGTCAATGCTGTGCTACTATAGCTTGTGCTAGACTTTGCTATTCATTTACACAATCCATGGTACAGTGATCTTAAGCTGTCTATCTCCTTAAAATGAAAGGAAGATATGAACAGATCTCTCTTTTACTCTTTATTTCACTGTATCTCTGATGAATACAAATTTTATACCACATTACACAGTTTTGCGTATTTTCTTTCCTGTTGTAGCCTCCTGGATCACACATAATGAATTATAAGTTTCCATTAGACTAGACAAGATACGATGCAGTGCTTCTATTTCATTATTACCTGCTTACACAAATGATACTGAGTGGACCTAAACCAAAAGTAAGAGAATTACAACTGCCAGGTGCATCTCCTGTACCCCAAAATGCATCACTTTTTTGAATTGTCTATTCTAACAGAAAGTTCTGCTTACTCTGCTTTTGTATTAACTGATATTTTCACAGTATAAATGTCTATCTGCTCCCCCTTTCCAAAATTAACTGTCATTCCACAAGACAATTTTATTTTTTTCTTTTACATGATTTTTCCCATCATGTAGTGAGAATAACTTGGGCTTTTTGTTTATCATTAACAAGGCACTGAATAGCCCGATCAAGCCTTAGGGTTGTGATAACTTGCTGATTAATCATGTTCTTAGAAAAACCTAACAAATCCCCTTTAATTTGGATCTGCTTCAGTTAGACTTGTTCTGTAAAATGTGAGATAGCCAATTATATGTGCATAATGTTGAAACCTTTTGCAACTTTTTATTAGCATAAACTTATTTGAAATCATGGTGCATTTGAGATCTGCAACAGAGACATAACATAAAAATGAATGGGGACAATTGATGTGGTATACCATTAGCACTTGGATTGTCTAGTAATTTTCTTCTAATTTAAAAATGTAAACATATTAATACCAAGTTTATACAACTACTGTTCTCCAGATAGTGCTCTTTTCTTTGAAGGCTGTTTCCAATTTCCCTGAATGAAATATTCCTGCATTTATAGTTCTTTTTTAACATAGAGAGGTGTGTGCACATACGCATTATGATTCTTGTCCTACTTTCCCTAACAGCTCTTTTCAAAGTTGTGGAAGTATGTGGGTATGTGGTGGAAAAAAACATCTTCTATGTTTTCCTCCCATTTGCTTATACTCATACTAATACAAAGATGATTCAAAAGCATCCTCATGGGAAGAAAAATAATAGCACGAAGTGTTTCAGGGAAGCAAAAGACCAACTCTGAAAAACAAATCCTCTCTTCAAGGGAAGTCTGCTCCTCCTAGACTCTTGCAAGCTAGAGCTTTCCCTTAAAAGAGAGAGCAGAAGAAGGAATATTTGATAATGTCTCAAATTTCTGCCTGTCAAAAATGGTACACTTCATATATTGGGGAACACAGGTTTGTTATTCTAGGTGCATAAGGCAACAACTAATTAGAATAAGGGTGTAAAATAAGCATGGGCACTAAACATAATCCTATCCAATCTCCCCCTCAGCAATGGAGGGAGACATTTTGACAGATTCCCATCTGCCCTACTTATGTGCACAAACCTGTGAGACTACAACTCTCATCTTTTCCTAACATTCAATACCTAATTCATGGGTGTGGTCACACCTCCCTCTGTTCCCTTTCCCCATCAGGTATCTGTGCCACAATCTTTTGGCAAACCTACAGACAAAATACTAACTGGACACAGTTCCTATGCAATTCTCTGAAGTACATCTCTCTTCTTGTTTTAGTGCAGCTCTGATAGCTCTGCACCATTAAAAAAAACAAAACAAACAAAAAAAACCCCAGCACTGACCAAAAGGTAAAATTTGTGTTTATAGAGGTTTCTTTATGAACAAAGAGAAGTTGTGAAGATACAGTAATTTATAGTAGTCCATCTGTCGTGTTTTAGCCCCAGCCAGCAACTAAGCACGATGCAGCCGCTCACTCACTCCCCCATGGTGGGACAGGGGGGAGAATCAGGAGAGTAAAAGTGAGGAAACTCATGGTTTGAGATAAAGAGAGTTTAGTAAGTAAAGCAAAAGCCACACCACTCCCCATGGGCAGGCGGGTGTTCAGCCATCTCCAGGGAAGCAGGGCTCCATCACGCATAACGGTTTCTTGGGAAGACAGACACCATCTCTCCAAACGTCCCTCCGCCCCTTCCTTCTTCTTCATCCCAGCTTTATATACTGAACATGATGTCATATGGTAGGGAATCTCTCTTTGTTCAGCCTGGGTCAGCTGTCCTGGCTGTGTCCCCTCCAAGCTTCCCGTGCACCCCCAGCCTGCTCGCTGGCTCACCAACATGAGAAGCTGGACTGTCCTTGACTGCTCAGCAACAACTCAAAACATCAGCATGTTATGAACATTTTCTCATCCCAAATCAAAAACACAGCCTCACACTAACTTCCGTGAAGAAAATTAACTCTACCCTGGCTGAAACCAGGACACCATAATTATATCATTAAAAAAAAAAAAAACCCGAACATTTTCTACATATATTAAAATTCAACAAAATTTCTAAAGGCAAAATGTTTGCAAAAGGCTATATTAAGTGAAATCATACATTATCTACGGCAAAAGAGAGTATGCCTAACTGCAGTAATGTTAATATTTACTTACAAGGCAGAAAAAGGTTCATTTAGTGTAGAAGTAAAATATTCTTTCGTTGTTTAACTAGGTATTGCTGACACTAACAAAAATTAACAGGGGACATAAGCTTCATAGCAGTGCTATGAATGTCAAGTTTGATCTCTGTATTAATAGGTAATGTGTGATGACTAGGAATAATAAAGAAAAATTACAGATAGTGAGTTTGCTATATATAAAATGTATCCCTTTTATGTTTCACAATGTTAACCATTACAGCAGTAGTGAATACTGCTTGACTTGCAGGAAGGCTGCCTAAAATAATAAAAATCCCATATTTCTGTGTTTTATACTCAGTTAAGCTTCTTAAACATTGTATGTGCTTTCTTTAACAAAACTCTAAGGAAAATGAAGAGACGGACATACAGTCTTACAGGCATTGATCAAAATTACGTATTAAAGCCCCACATGTTTATATTGGAGAAAAGACCCAGGAAAAATGTCCTGAAGAAAATTATGAGAGAAAAAGGACATTGTCTAATGAAATGACTGAGTGAATATTCAGAGAGATCTTCAAACATACCTGAGGAGAGCCAGCTACAGACATGGAGTGTTATGTGTAAAGAGAGTGGGAAAGTGTCCCTCAACAAATACAGGCTAGTGCAACGGATGGTGAGGGAGAAACAGCTGAGTGACCCATTATTGCAACAATGAGGTTTAGTACTGTGGAGAGCATAGTGCTACCTTCTGATTTGCACTAATTCTTGTCAGGAAAGTGCATTTACGACCTATCACTATATATCCACTTCCTCCTTCTCATACAAAGTTATACATTTTAATTTACTATGAGATTAGATTTTGTGAGATTAGGGTTCATTCATCCCTTTCCTGAAGACTGTTGGCAGCAGAATTAAACCCAGATTTCAGAAGTGATCTAGGCAGATGAGATCCATATTCAAAAGAGCCTTAACAACATAAATTTTAGTGTTTTTTTCTTACAAATATTTTCCTTAGCAATACAGATGATAAATGCTCATCTATAAACATCTTTGAGAATTCCAGGTTAAATGCTGTAAATGAGGATGCTTTTGCTTTCTCCTTTCCTGTCTTCCTATGGCAATTTCAAGATTCTGCCTATGTGTAATTTATTAATTTGTGTTAATTTTATAAAAATTGTCACAATGTGTAGTGAGTTAGCCAGAGATTGACAAGGATCCTGACATATGTCACCTATTCCCAGCGGAAGAAGCTTCAAAGCAAACTAAAGAAATCATTAGATTTAACAACTATGCTCTGAATATTGAAAAGCAGGGATATAAACAGGAACAAAGGCTCTTACACTGAGAAGAGGATTTATTTGACTTAAAGAAAAATTAACAATAGGTGACATTGACCAAAGGCGACAGAGAAAGTTAAATATTCCTAAGGAAAAACTATGAGCAGAAATGTCTTTGTATACTGAAAAGCTGGATGGTTAATTTCTGAAGACTATAGTATAATGCTTAAAAAATCAAGGCTGATAATGATATGTGAGCATTTAAATATTATGTTTAGATGTGTGAATCTGCATTATTTTAAGTTTTTATAAAGGTTCAAATTTGGAATTATTTGCTTCATGTTTAAACTACCAGAAATTATGTGAAAGATGTGTAAGATTACACTATGGAAAAGACTGTGGTCATAATAGAAATTTTTAAAAGATAACCAAGTTATTTATTGGACTATATTATAGGTTCTTTATATTTTCTGCAGTTTAAAAACCATGTGTTGAATTTCTAATAGAAGGATACCTTCCTCCCCTTATATAAGAAAGTATGAATAGAATCATCCTTAACTGAGATAAGTGCCAGGAATATAGCAGATTCAGTGTGGGTCCAGTGTGATGAGACCACTGAGATATCCAACAGAACACAATGTGATAAAGAAGTGACATTCAGCTATTAGAATGCTAACATCACCTTAATGGGCATTATTATATGCCTTCTGTTTGTACAGGATTTACCGCAATGTATTGTTATTCTTTAGAGTAATTCAAATATTGGAGGAGAATAAATTTCCAATCATGAATCTACTATATGTGGCATCTCATTTTGCATTCCAATACCTTAGAAGGATACTGAAAGGACATATTTTATAGACCTAATGAAGGGAGTCTATGGGTGTGGGCAGGTTGCTTATCTTTATTTTTATTTTAATCTAAATACAGAAGAAAAAAAAGACAAATTTATGTTTTATCAGAAGGAAAAACAGTCTTTTACTGGAAAACATTAGTTATAATCTCAAAAAATTAAGGAAAAATGTTGCCGTTCTAAAATCTGGTCTAGATATAGAAATGTCATATGACTGGGAAGAATTCAAAATAAAGGATTAGTGTAAAAAAAACCCTAAAAAATAAGCTGTTTAGTCACACACTTTAAGAGGACAATTAAATGTTAAAATCTCCAAATACATTGCTATCCTGTCCCATGTAGTAATATGCTTCCGTTAAAACTTTCTAATAAATTTATACTTACGTGCTCAAAGTTATGAAGTTCTTCCATTGCAACAATGTACAAGGCTTCAGCCTACAACCTGTGACCTTTGCTGGCAGATGTTTTACAAGCACAAAAGAGAGAGACGCATTTCAGTTATCTTTTTTATGCTTATATATTTATTCCAATATTTTCGTTATTAGAGATGAGAAACAAGATAAGCTGTTTAGGATCAGGAAAAAGAAACAATATTTTATGAATACACAATACAGTTTGACATGTGACTTACCACAGAAAGTTTGAACAATTTTGCAGATATCATGACACGGATGAGTCTAACATTGGGTTTAAAAAAAGGTAAGGAATATGCAATTGGCTGCACAGGAATGAAACAAGTTTCTATCCAGTTCAAATCTCTGTTCTTGCACAATGACCGTTAAGTGACAAGGCAATGAAAAACTGTGTTTTCCATGCGTATCCTCCATATCTCTAGCAACAGTTCGTGTATTGGACTTTGTAGGCCAGATGTGGTTTCTGTATATTTAGAAAGCTTCAGAACATTTCTGTTCCCCTGATCAGTTCAGGCTTTATTTGAACCCAAGCCAGCAATCAGCGTACATCATATCCAATGGTGCCACAAAAGGTGAAAGAAAACAACTACTTTTGTTTGTGTTGAATCAGTTCCTCCTATTTTTATCTGATACTCCCTGCTTCTTGTTGCCAAAGGAGAGAACAATATGTATTTTTTTCTGTTTGCTCCATTTATAGTTTTGTATCCTTGTATCATAACTGTCCCTAGCTGTCTTTCTCCCAGGCTGTAGTATCCTAGACTACTTGATTGTTCTTCACACAGAAGCTATTCCATAATTCTGAACATCTTCGATTTTTTTTCCCTATGAAACTTTTTCTCTTCTACAAAGTAATTTTTGGAAGGGGAGACAAGAGCTCCACTCAGTATTCAAAAGGCCAACAAAACAAACATTTAAGAAATGTCACAATGAAGTCCTCTGTTTTGTTTCCAGTCTTTTCCTAATGATTCCTACTATTTCACTTGTGGTTTTTTTTTCATTCCAACATTTTCAAGAAAGAACTCAAAAAACCTCAAAGTTTTTTTGAGTGACAATGGTAACACAGGGACCATCACTTGGTCATAGAAGGAGATCAGGTTGGTCAAGCAAGATCAGGTTACCCTGATCTTTATTTTACCCAGAACTTTACTTATCCCTGAATTTACTTTCCCCAGTAACTTTTGGTGACGTAGGTTGTCCTAAAACTTTTGGAAATTCAGGTACTTCTAAGTAAGATCTTATACAGTGGTAAACAAAAAGTAGTCTAGTGTCATGTTAGGAAGGAAATCAAATTATTCTTGCCAGCTTTTCATGTTAAATCATTGTTAATTAGAAAAATTTTTAATCCGTGCTTCTCTTAAGCTGCAAGTGATACATACAGTTCAGTACTGCTCACATGTGAGGGAAGAATGCCTTGTAGCTACCCTCTGTGCACTACTATTATTAAAATATAATAATAATTTATTTTATATGTTTGTACATAAAT